>NW_007732265.1:89500-94136 GCF_000696425.1 Galeopterus variegatus | reverse complement strand
TTTTTTTTTTCTATTTCTGTGAACAATGTCATTGGTATTTTTGATAGGGATTGCATTGAATCTGTAGATCACTTTGAATAGTATTCACATTTTCAAAACTTTAATTCTTCTAATCTATGAACATGGAATGTCTTTTCATTTTTGGTATCCTCTTTAATTTCTGTCAGCAGTGTTTTATAGTTTCATTGTAGAGATCTTTCACGTCCTTGGCTAAACTTATTCCTAGGTATTTTATTCTTTTGGAGCTACTGTAAATGGACTTGTTTTCTTGATTTCTTTTTCTGCTTGTTTGTTGTTGATGAATAAGAATGCTACTGATATTTGTGTATTGATTTTGCATACTGCAACTTTACTGAAATTATCAGCTCTGGGAGTTTTTTGGTAGAGGTTATAAGTTTCTTCCCATTTAAATGTCCTTTATTTCTTTCTCTTGCCTGATTGTTCTGGCTAATACTTCATACTATGCTGAATATGAGTGGTGACAGTGGGCATTCTTGTTTTGTTCCTGTTCTTAAAGGAAAACCTCTCAGCTTTTCCACATTCAGTACGATGGTGGTGGTGGTTTTGTCATATATGGCTTTTACTGTGTTGAGATACTTTCCTTTTATACCTGATTTGTTGAAAGTCTTTATCATGAAGGGAATGCTGAATTTTGTCAAATGCTTTTTCTGCATCTATTGAGATAATCATATGGTTTTTGTCCTTGATTTTGTTGATGTGGTGTATCACATTTACTGATTTGCATATGTTGAACCATCCTTTCATCCCTAGGAGTTAACAACCTACAGAATGGGAAAAAATATTTGCAAATGATACATCCAACAAGGGATTAATATCCAGAATATACAAGGAACTCAAACAACTTAACAGTAAAAAACAAATAACCCTCTTAAAAAATGGGCAAAGGAGGCAAATAGCCATTTCTCAAGAGAAGAATTACAAATGGCCAACAGGTACATGAAAAAATGGTCAACATCACTAGTCATCAGGGAAATGCAAAAATCAAAACCACATTGAGATATCATCTCACCCCAGTTAGACTGTTATCAAAAAAACAGAATAAAAAATGCTGACAATGTGGAGAAAGGGGAACGCTACTATTGGTGGGACTGTAAATTAGTATAGCCAGTATGGAAAGCAGTATGAAGGTTCCACAAACAACTACAGTTGGAACTACCACATGATCCATCAATCCCACTGCTGGGTATATACCCAAAGGAATGGAAGTCATCATGTTGAAGGGATACCTGAACTATCCTGTATATTGTAGTTCTACTTACAATAGTCAGATTATGGATCTACCCTAAATGCCTATTGATGGCTGACTGTATAAGGAAAATATGGTATATATACACAATGAAATACTACTTAGCCATAAAAAAGAATGAAATTCTGCCATTTAGAGTAGCATGAATGAGCTTGGAGAAAACTATGTTAAGTGAAATAAGCCAAGCACAGAAAGAGAAATACTGCATGTCCTCACTCATAGGAGGGAGCTAAAAAATAAAGAAAGAAAGAAAGAAGCAAACAAACAAGCAACCATAATAATATGTTGAACTTTCAAGAGAGAGTAGAACTGTGTTTACTACAGGTGGGAAAGGGGAAGGGGAAGGGGAAGAGGGGATAAGAAGAAATTGGGTAATGGACACAAAGAATAATTACATTTTGTAATGATGAATATGCTAATAATCCTGATTTGATCATCCCATATGGTATACAAATACTGATAGTCATCTCTGTACCCCACAGATGAGTATAATCAATTTTGTTTAGTTAAAAAATATTATACTTACATAATTGGATATAAATTATAATATTATCGGAAAAATTACTACCACATTTTTCAAGTGTTGGACTTATTAAATAAATTTAAACTAACTATTCCCAAACTATGTTGCATACAAAAGTAGTTATGAGTTGAATTGTGTCCCACCAAAATACGTATGATGAAGTCCTAACTGGTGACAGGACTAGTGCCTCAAAATGTGACCTTTCTTGGAAATAGGAGTGTTGCAGGTACAATTACTTAACATTAAGTCATATTTGAGTAGGGCGGGCCCTTAATTCAATATGGCTGGTGTCTTTATAAAAAGGGAAAAATCTGGACACAGACATACACCCAGGGAGAATGCCATGCATAGATGAAAGCAGAGATTGAGTGATGCATCTACAAGTCAGTGCATGCCAAAGATTGCCAGCTAACACCAGAAGTTAGAAGAAAGGCATGGAACAGGTTCTTCCTCACAGTCTCAGAAGCAATCAGCTGGGCTGACACCTTGTTTTTTGACTTCCAGCTTCCAAAACTGAGACAAAAAAAGGTTTGTTGTTTAAGTCACCCAGTTTGTGGTACTTTGTTGTAGCAGCCCTAGAAAACTAATACAATTAGAAACTAGGAGTTAATAGATGTTCCGCAGGGAAATTAAAAAAAAAATCACTGCCTTTTTTTTTTTGAAACTTCTTTCTTTACTTTGCTTCCAACACTCTGTAGTTTTCTTTTTCTCAGTCAGCTTTCCTGGATCCTCTTTCTTTTTCTGTACCTTAAACAAGGTAATGTCCCTGATTTCCATCCACAGACTATGGTTTGTCTACACTCCCTCTCTAAGTAATCGCTAAGTACCATATTTTTAAACGCCTGCTGCTCCCCAAATGTGTATCTCAATACTGATCTCATGGGTAATTCCAGGCTTCCATAAACATTTACCTATCTAATATCTGCACATCAAAAGGCATCTCAAGCCTAAGTCATCTAACACTGAGTTGCTGATTTGCAAAGCAATTTCAGTGATGTCATCCCCATCCTCCTGATTGAATTGCTTAGGCCAAAAGACTTGAGAGTCATCCGCAACTCCTCTTTTGTTTACAATTTATTCCCAATTAATTGAAATATGTTGTTACTCTTATTTCAGAATATATTATCAATCCAATCAATTTTCAACATCTCTTCCACTATCTCCTGAGCTTCTATTGTTTCTCCAGTTCAATTCTTGCCCCACGCCCCTCAGTATATTCTCCACACAGCAAGAGTGACCTTTCTATAATAAATATTGCATGAGTCACTCTGCTGCTCAAATCCATCCAAAGGCCTCCCATTGTATTCAGAATAAAATTCAAAGCCCTTACTGTGTTCTACAAAGACTGACTTGACCTCACCTCTGACCATCTCTCTGGCTACCTTCTTACCACTCAGTCTGTTGCTGGATCTGCTCCAGCCATAATGGCTCCTTTTTAGTCATTAAACACTGAAGCACTTTATGGACACTCTTGCTCTTCCCCTCGGCATCTGCATGGCTCAAATCTTCACTTCATTCAGGGCACACTCAAGATCAGCTTCTCAGAAACCCCTTCCCTGATACTGTAAATGAAATAACACTCTTTCACCCCAGTCTCCTTAAACAGATTTTAAAAATAGCACTTGCCTGTATATGTCTGTAACATATATTTATATTCTATGCTTAGATGGTCACTAGCTTAATATCTTTCTCTTCCACAAGAGTGTAAGTATGTAAGTTCCTTGTGAGTAGAAAATTAATGTTTATTGTTGAATTTTCTCATGGGTGAACAAACTGTTTTAAGCCTGAGAGATAAGAATGTTTTTTAAAATTTTAAGTGGTTACAAATCAAACAAACGAGTAAACAAAAAGCAAAGAAAGGTAAATGACAGAGACTGTAGATGGCTGAAAAAGCCTAAAATATTTACTATCTGACCCTTTACAGAAAAAAATTTGCTAACCCCAACATTTCTTAAATACTCAATAATATATATATTTATTATATGTATTTTATACATTAAAATGTATATTTTAATATCTAATAATACATATTTAAATCTCTGAGAAGTCTTGAATTATGTTGAAAGTTAAGTTAATTCAGTACTTCTCAGAGCTTTTAATAGGGTGATATTTACTGTGAATCTCTGAGAGCTGGATTTTGGTATGCTGTGGTTTACGTGTACAGTTATAACCTGTGTTTCATTTCATACTTATTACTCCTAGAACAGTGATGTAACAGTGATATCACTGCATGCTGTTATAAAAGTTAAGAGCTGCACAGGAAATGAATATAGAGCAGGAAATGGGGGTAACTGTGTCCAATCTAATTTCAATATTTCAAAAGTTGTTCAGTGCTCAATAAACACGCACATAGCATTAGAAAGTAATCTGGTTATTTAAAAATTAAATTAAAATGTAACTTTTTCTTTTAATTTCTGTGTGTGTGTGTGTGTGTGTGTGTTTGAATGGTTACTATGTTGTTAGAGCATAAATACTTATTAAGTTATTTGGACCTAATTATTTAATGAACAGAACTGGCAGGCCCTTTTTTTTTGCCCCAGGAGTGCCATGAAAATAATTATGAGGCATTAAGTGTTTCCATAAATTTTAAAAAAATTGGGAGCCTCTGAACTAAATTGAAATTGATGAATACTTCAACGAAAGTATGTGCAAGTATGTATGGAAACACAAAGGTGAGAAACATTTGGTTTGTGAGATGGATTTGGAGAGCAGAAGGGGAAGGCTAAGCAGAGGTGTGACAATCCATCAAGGGATGTATGAGCTTCTATCAGAAGAAAAATAAGAAGTGATAAAAAGAGGCAGTGCATTACATTGTTATTGTCTGTCATTTTAATATCTCACTAAAC
>NW_007732265.1:88248-89310 GCF_000696425.1 Galeopterus variegatus | reverse complement strand
ACTTATTAAGTTATTTGGACCTAATTATTTAATGAACAGAACTGGCAGGCCCTTTTTTTTTTGCCCCAGGAGTGCCATGAAAATAATTATGAGGCATTAAGTGTTTCAATAAATTTTAAAAAAATTGGGAGCCTCTGAACTAAATTGAAATTGATGAATACTTCAACGAAAGTATGTGCAAGTATGTATGGAAACACAAAGGTGAGAAACATTTGGTTTGTGAGATGGATTTGGAGAGCAGAAGGGGAAGGCTAAGCAGAGGTGTGACAATCCATCAAGGGATGTATGAGCTTCTATCAGAAGAAAAATAAGAAGTGATAAAAAGAGGCAGTGCATTACATTGTTATTGTCTGTCATTTTAATATCTCACTAAACTTGTACTTTCAGTCTTTAATTGGCTTTATCAAAGCATTATTCTCTCATCTGGCTGTTTTCTGAATATGATTCTTCATTTCTAAGTGAGTTTGACCCTTTCCAAAATCATCTTTTTCCCCTTATCTCAGATGTCCAGTCCCACAACTCCAAACAGCAACACTAAGATATCTGAAGTGCTTTCACTCCCTTAAAAAAGAACCCCCATTCAAATTGCTTTTGAGTCTCTTCTCCAGTCCCCACAAATTTTCATCTTTTTAGTGGCTTGATCTCAAATAGAGGCTGAGAAAAAAATAATCTCATAAAAGTGAATCATCACAAAAGAGTAATGATGTAAAAGTTCTCTTGTTTTCCTGAGACTATTTAGATTTTAAAATAAAAATCATGTCAACAGAACTGAATTTCTAACCTGTAGCATTTTATTTTCCATGGCAAATACCAGGCTGAGAGGAGGAATTCATTTTTGTCAGAGATTTTCCAGCTTGCTATCACATAAGATTGAATTTACCCTTGAGATTATGTCCATTTGGCCAACATAGGATTCTTTTTTTTTTTGCACAACCTCTTACTGTCTCAAGTAAGCTTTTAAAAGTTACTCTGATCATTCTCTTTTGACAGGTATCCTATAGGATGCTTAGCCATAAAATATCTCCAGATGATTCACAAGAGAGCTGACAAATTTTAGCTTGT
>NW_007732265.1:86814-88126 GCF_000696425.1 Galeopterus variegatus | reverse complement strand
TAAGATTGAATTTACCCTTGAGATTATGTCCATTTGGCCAACATAGGATTCTTTTTTTTTTTGCACAACCTCTTACTGTCTCAAGTAAGCTTTTAAAAGTTACTCTGATCATTCTCTTTTGACAGGTATCCTATAAGATGCTTAGCCATAAAATATCTCCAGATGATTCACAAGAGAGCTGACAAATTTTAGCTTGTAAGTTTTTGTTAACTCTTTAAAATCTTTCCTCTGCATGGTAACATATATATCCAGTATAACTTTAGTTGTGGTAAACATGTCCCAATTGTCATTCTCAATGACAGTTATGTATAGAGCTCTTTGATCTCATGAGAAAAATAATGTAACTGTGGGTACCGTAACTGTAGCATCAGGGATTGAAAGGCCGGTTTTAGGATGAAACTAGAATGTAGCTGGAACTCCTTACCCAGTGGTCTCACAATGCCTTTTCCCTCTCTTTTTCACCACTCCCAAAGAAACAGGGATGATTGACCATTACTTTTGCAATAAACACATTCTTCTAAGTGCTTCTTATACATGGATTCATTTAGCCCTTATAATAACTAATGAAGTGAATATTATTGATATCCCCATTATTAAGAATAGGCCACTGAGGCCCAGAATTGTTACAGAATTAGTAAGTAATGGGGTGGAGATTTGAATTCAAGCTGTCTGGCTCCAAAACCCATGTACTTAATCACTGTGTCATTCTGCCCTGTTTCAATGCTCTAAGGCTGTTCTGTGCTATGAGGGAGTCACTAGTTGCATGTAGCTATTAAAATTAAAATTAATTAAAATAAAATAAAAATTAATTTTTTTAGTCACACTAGGTACATTTCAAATATTCAATAATCACATGTGGCTAGTGGCTACCATATTTGACAATGCAGAATTAGATAAATTCCATCATGATAAAAAGTCCTATTGGACATTATTGCTCTATAGTCTAGAGACAAGACATTCCAATTTTAAAATACTGATGTTTTCTTTGAAACTATTGTAAATGGGATTGTTTTCTTAATTTCCTTTTTGCACAGTTCCTTATTAGTATGTAAAAATTAAACTGATTTTTGTATCCTTCAACTTTACTGTATTTATCAGTTCTTACTTAGAAATAAATTTAACCAAAAAGTAAAGTCTTGTTTGAACAGTATAAACTACAAATCACTGTTGAAAGAAATAAAGAAGACACAAATAAATAAGAATATATCATGTGTTCATGGATTGGAAGACTTAATATTGTTAAAATGTTCACTCTAGGGGCCGGCCCGGTGGCGCACTGGATAGTGCGCCGCTTGGGAAGCGCGGCGGCGCT
>NW_007732265.1:83264-85373 GCF_000696425.1 Galeopterus variegatus | reverse complement strand
AATAGGTGTTCAACATCACTGATCATAAGAGAAGTGCAAATCAAAACTATGAGATAACACCTCACACCCGTTAGGTGTGCTAGGATGGGTAAGATCAAAATAAAAATATGTGAGAATGAGGATGTGGAGAAATTGAAATCTTTGTGTTCTGTTCATGGGAATGTAAAATAGTGCAGCCACTATGGAAAATGGTATGCCAGGCAATCCCTCAAAAAAATAAAAATAGAAAAATACCATATGATCCAGCAATTCCACTTCAGGGTATGTATTTAAAAGAATTAAAATCAGGATCTAGAAGAGGTATCTGCACTTGCACTTGCATGTTTAGTGCAGTATTACTCACAATAGCCAAGCTATGGAAACAAACTAAATGTTCAGCAACAAATAAATAAAGAAAATGTTATTGATGCACGCAACAGAACATCATTCAGGTTTAAAAAAAGAAAAATCCTCCCATATGCGACAACATGTATGAACCTGGAGGACATCATGCGAAGTGAAATACTGCAGTCCAGAAGGACAAATACTGCATAATTCCACCCATATGAGGTATCTAAAATAGACAAACCAATAGAACAGAGAGTAGAATGGTAGTTGCCAGGTGCTTCTGGGAAGAGGAAAAAGGAATTGCTGTTCAATGAGTGTACATTTTCAGTTATGCAAGATGAATAAGTTCTAGAGATCTACTGTACAATATTGTGCGTAGAGTTTAAAATACTGTCTTGTTCACTTAAAATTTTGTTGAGAAAGTACATCTCATGTTAAGGGCTCTTACTGCAATAATAATAATAGAAAACCTTTAAAAATTTACTGATATTCTTTTACACTCCTTCTAAAACTCGTTAAGTAATGAACTAACTACCAGCTTAATATATTTGTTGAGGATAATGACCTATTATATTACCTCTGTCAGAAAATATATTTGAATTTCAATAAAATTTTTAACATTTTTCCCCCTAAAAACACTAGTTTGCTGGTGCATCTGGCTAGGCCTGTAAGAGGAACTAAATTGTAATGTTATGTTACTGCTCATTTGGGCCATCAGACATTTTGAATGATTCCNGGGTTGCGATCCGTTGCCGGACACGGAAAAAGACAAAAAGACAAAAAAAAAAAAAAATGTTCACTCTAGAAAAGTGATCTACAGATTCAATTCAGTCCCTCCTAAAATCCTAGTGATATTTTTTTATAGAAATAGAAAAAAAATACTAAAATTCATATGGAACCACAAATGACCCAGAATAGCAAAGTGATTTTGAGAAAGAAAAATGAAGATGGAGACTTCAACACTTACTAATTTCAAAATATGCTGCAAACTATAGTAATTAAAACAGTGTGGAACTGGCATAAAAATAGACATATAGACCAATGGAACAGAGTAGAGGATGCAGAAGTAAACCCACAAATATATCATCAACTGATCTTACACAAGGATGCCAAGAATACAGAATAAAGAAAAAAACAGCATGCTCAACAAATAGTGTTGGAAAAACTGGATACCTAGATTCAGAAGAATAAAATTGGACGTTTATCTTACATCATACACAAAAATCAACTCAAAATGAGTTAAAGACTTAAACATAAGACCAGAAACTATAAAATTCCTAGAGGATAACTTTAGGGAAAACTTCATGGCATTGGGCTAGGCAATGATTTCTTGGATATAATATCAAAAGCAGAAGTAACAAAAGCAGAATTAGACAAGTGGTACTACTTTAAATTAAGAAGTTTCTGCACTGCAAAAGAAACAATGAATGGGGTGAAACCTACAGAATAAGAGATAATATTTACAAACCAAGTAAGAGATTAATATTGAAAATATACAAGGAACTCCTATAACTCAACAGTAAAAAACAAAACAAAACAAAAAAAACCATAGTTTAATTAAAAAATATACAAAGGACTTGAATAGGCATTTCTGAAATGGCCAACAGTTACATAAATAGGTGTTCAACATCACTGATCATAAGAGAAGTGCAAATCAAAACTATGAGATAACACCTCACACCCGTTAGGTGTGCTAGGATGGGTAAGATCAAAATAAAAATATGTGAGAATGAGGATGTGGAGAAATTGAAATCTTTGTGTTCTGTTCATGGGAATGTAAAA
>NW_007732265.1:56010-83068 GCF_000696425.1 Galeopterus variegatus | reverse complement strand
GTTAACACAAATTGCACTAGTTTGCTGGTGCATCTGGCTAGGCCTGTAAGAGGAACTAAATTGTAATGTTATGTTACTGCTCATTTGGGCCATCAGACATTTTGAATGATTCCCCAACTGGGTCTAACCTAGACAAGGGCAAATGCTTTTTATGTCAGTGCTTTTGAGCTGAAATAGGAGAGACACTTTGAAACCAAGAGTTATCAGGTGCATTGGTGACTGTGTGCCTACAACATTTTAAGTACATGACTCATTTTATTATGCTTCACTTTACTACACTTCACAGATATTGCATTTTAAAATTTTTAAATAGAAAGTCTGTGGCAACCCTTATGAACATCAGGCAAGTCTATTAGCACAATTTTCCCTACACCATGTGTTTACTTTATGTTTCTGTGTTACATTTTGGTAATTCTTACAGTATTTTAAACTTTTTCATTATTATGTGTGTTATGGTGGTCTGTGACTAGTGACCTTTGATGTCACTATTGTAATTGTTTTGGGGTGCCAAGAACAGTGCCCATATAAGACACTGAACTTAATCAATAAATATTGTGTGTGTTTTGATTGCTCCACCAGCTGACCATTCCTCCATCTATCTCCCTCTCCTCGGACCTCCCTATTCCCTGAGATACAAAAATATTGAAATTAGACAAATTAATAACCCTGAAATGGCCTCCAAGTGTTCAAGTAAAGGAAGGGTCACATGTCTCTCACTTTAAATCAAACTCTAGAAATGATTAAGCTTGGTAGAAAGGCACATCAAAAGCTGAGACAGGCTGAAAGTTAGGGAAGGCTCTTGCACCAAACAGCCAAGTTGTAAGTGCAAAGAAAAAGTTTTTGAAGGAAATTAAAAGTGCCACTTTAGTGAACACATGAATAATAAAAAAGCAAAACAGTCTTCATCCTTATATGGAGAAAGCTTTAGTGGTCTGGACAGAAGATCAAACCAGCCACAACATTCTCTTAATCCGAAGACTAATCCAGAACAAGGCCCTAACTCTCTTCAATTCTTTAAAAGATGAGAGAGGTAAGGAATGTGCAGAAGAAAGTTTGACGCTAGCAGAGGTTGGTTCATGAGGTTTAAGGAAAGCAGCTGTCTCCATAACATGAAAGTGCAAGGTGAGGCAGCAGGTGCTGATGCAGAAGCTGCAAAAAGTTGTATAGAAGATCTAGCTAAAATAATTGATGAAGGTGACTACACTACATCACAGATTTTCAATGTAGACAATACAGACTTCTGTTGGAAGAAGATGCCATCTAGGACTTTCATAGCTTGAGAGGAGAAGTCAATGCCTGGCTTCAAAGCTTCAAAGGATAGGCTGGCTCTCTTGTTAGGGGCTAATGCAGCTGGTGACCTTATGTTCAAGTCAATGCTCATTTGCCATTCTGAAAGTCCTAGAGCCCTTAGGAATATGCTAAATCTGCTCTGCCTGTGCTCTGTAAACAAAATAACAGAGCCTGGATGACAGCACCTCTGTTTGTCATTGTTTACTGAATTTTTAAGCCCACTGTTTAGAACTACTACTCAGGAAAAAAAAAAGATGCCTTTTAATATATTACTGCTTATTGTCAATGCATTTGGTCACCCTGCAGCTGCAATGGAGATGTACAGAGAGATTAATATTGTTTTCATGCCTGCTAACAAAATATTCATTCTGCAGATCGTGGATCAAGAAATAATTTTGACTTTCAAGCCTCATTATTTAAGAAATACATTTCATAATTCCATCACTGTCATAGATAGTAATTCCTCTGATGGATCTGTGCAAAGTAAATTAAAAACCTGGAAAAGATTGACCATTCTAGATGCCATTAAAAACATTCGTGATTAATGGGAGGAGGTCAGAATATCATTAACAGAAGTTTGGAAGAAATTCATTCCAATTCTCATGGATGACTTTGAGGGATTCAAGACTTCAGTGAAGAAATGACTTCAGATGTGGTGGAAATAGCAACAGAACTAGGACTGGAAGTGGAACCTGAAGATATGACTGAATTGCTGCAATTGCATGAAAAAACTTTAATGAATGAGGAGTTGCTTCTTATGGATCAGCATAGAAAGTGGTTTCTTGAGATGGAATCTACTCCTCTTGAAGATGCTGTGAACATTGTTGAAAGACAAGAAAGGATTTAGAATATTATATAAACTTACTTGATAAAGCAGGGTTTGAGATGACTAACTTCAGTTTTGAAAGAAATTCTACTATGGGTAAAAATCTATCAAACAGCATTGCATGCTACAGAGAAATCTTCCATGAAAGAAAGAGCCAGTTGTTGTGGCAAAGTTCATTGTTGTCCTATTTTAAAAAATTGCCACAACCACCCCTACCTTCAGCAATTACCACCAGTGTTAGCAGCCAACAACACTGAGGCAAGACCTTCCTTCAGTAAAAAGGTTATGACTTGCTGAAGGCTCAGATTATTGTTAGGACATTTTAGCAACAAAGTATTTTTAATTAAGTCATGTACATTGTTTTTTAGACATAATGCCATTTACACTTAATAGACTACAGTATAGTGTAAACATAACTTTTTTATATGCACTGGGAAACCAAAAAATTTGTGTGACTTGCTTTATTGTGAGATTTGCTTTACTATGGTGCTCTGAACTGAACTTGCAATATCTCTGGGGTATGCCTGTAATAATAGAGAGCCTAAAGGAACCCTTTGAAATTTTTATGCAGTCTCAAGATCAGGAAGAACAGAGAAGAATTGAGACTTTGGGGGAAATTTTCTCTTAGAGATGCTAGCCATCTGTCACACTGTTTTTTTTTTTTTCGTGTCCAGCAACGGATCACAACCCTCAGTGTCGCGCCCATACCGGACCGGGACCAGCAACGGGATCGCAACCCTCGGTGTCGCGCCCGCACCTCGCTCAGCCAGTGAGCGGGAACCGATCTGTACGTGGGATCCGAACCCTCAGCGGGAGCAACGCCACACTCCCAAGCGGCGCACTGTAGCAGTGCGCCACCGGGCCGGCCCCTGTCACACTGTTAATAAAATAACAATTCTAACCTTTGTCATCCAAAAATAGAAAAGGAAGGTCTTTCCTGATTTTACATTTTTACTTATTTTAATCTATTATGTCATTAGAAAGGGTTATCTAATACTTCTCAAATGCCTCTGTTTAAGCTTTACTATCAATCATAGTGAATGATTCTTCTAATTTTTTCTTCCTTGTTCATTTAAGTTTAGGTTTTATAGGAAGTCAGGAGACATTTATTAAGCCAACAAAGCTTTGAATATGAGAGGATAGTGGTATCTCAAATGTAAAATAAACTTTCAACATAAGTTATAGTGATTCCTCCTGAAATATCAAATAAAGAGTTTTCTTACATACTCTGAATATTAAGCATATAATTTAATTTTGTTTATTTTTTGGATTTATCAGACAGTTAATTGACAAATAAAAATTGTATATATTCAAGGTGTACAGTGTGATGATTTGATATATGTATAGATTGTAAAATGATTACACAATCAAGCTAATTAACATATTCATTACCTCACATAGTTATGATCTGTTTGAGTCCATGGTGAAAACACTTAAGATCAACTCCTTTAATAAATTTTAGGTAAACAATACAGTACTATTAACTATAGTCACCATGCTGTACATTAGAACCTATTCATCGTGCATTATTGAACTTTATGTCTTTTACCAACATCTCCCTAATTCTCCCACATCCAGTCCCTGTCAGCCACCATCCCACTCTATGTTAAAAATTTCACATATAAATGAGATCATGCAGTATTTATCCTTCTGTATTTGTTTTCTTATTTCACTTAACATAATGACCTCCAAGCTCATCCATGTTGTTCCAAATGGCAGGATTTTCTTCTTCTTAAAGGATGAATAATATCCTTTGTATATATATATATATATATATGTGTGTGTGTGTGTGTGCGTGTATAACTTATATATATACACACTGGCAGGATTTTCTTCTTCTTAAAGGATGAATAATATCCTTTGTATATATATATATATATATGTGTGTGTGTGTGCGTGTATAACTTATATATATATACACACACACACACACACCACATGTTCTTTATCTATTCATACATTGACACTTAAGTTGTTTCCATGTCTTGGCTATGTGAATAATGCTGCAGTAAACAGGAATGCAGGTATCTTTTCAATATCCTGATTTCACTTCCTTTGGATACATACCCTGCAATCTGGTTGCTGGATCATATGGTAGTTCTATTTTTAAATTTTTGAGGAGCCTTTGTACTATTTTCTATAATGGCTGTACCAATTTCCATTCCCAACAACAGTATACAACAGTGTCTTTTTCTCTACATACTGGCCAACACTTTCTATCTTTGGTCTTTTTGATAGTACTTATTGTAATAGGCGTGAGACGATACCTCATTGTTGTTGAGATTGGCATTTTCCTGATGATTAGTGATGTTGAGCATCTTTTTGATTACCTGCTGGCCATTTGTATGCTTTCTTTTGAGAAAAGTGTATGCAGGCCCTTAGCCCATTTTTATATCAGGTAATGTATTTCTTTGCAATTGAGTTGAGTTCCTTCTGTATTTTGGATATTAATCACTTACCAGTTATATGTTTGGCAAATATTTCTCTCATTCTGTAGGTTGCCTTTTCACTGTATTGTTTACTTTGCTGTGCCTTTTAGTGTGATGCAATTTTACTTGTCTATTTTTGCTTTTGCTGTTTGTGCTTTTGATGTCATATCCCCCAAATTATCATTGCCCAGACCAACATCAAGAAACTTCTCCTGTGTTTTCTCCTAGGAATTTTAGAGTTCCAGGTCTTATGTTTAGTTTTTTAATCCATTTTGAGTTTATTTTGTGTGTGGTGTAAGATTAGGGTCCAATTTCATTCTTCTGCATATAGATATCCAGTTTTGCCAAACCATTTATTAAACAGGCTATCCTTTCCCCACTGAGTATTCTTGGGACCCTTGTTTAAGATCAGATGACTATAAGAGTGTGTGTGTGTGTGTGTGTGTGTGTGTGGGTGGGTGTGGGTGTGTATATGTGTGTGTATGTTTCTTCTGTGCTCCTTTTTTCTGTTCCATTGTTCTATGTGTCTGCTTTTATACCATTACCATATTGTTATGGTTGCTGTAGTTTCTTGTAATACATTTTGAAATCAGGAACAGTGATGCCTTCAGCTTTATTCTTCTTGCTCAAGATCGCTTGGCTATTCCAGGTCTTCTGTGATTCCATATGAATTTTAGGATTTTTTTTCTATTTCTGTAAAGAATGCCATTGGAATTTTGATAAAGATTGCATTGAACCTGTAGATCTAATGATAAGTAGTACGGACATTTTAACAATGTTAATTCTTTCAATCCATGAATATGGGATACCTTTCCATTGATCTATGTCTTTATTGATTTTCTTTAATGAAGCTTAAATTTTTTAATTGTACAAGTCTTTCACCTCTTTGGTTAAGTTCATTTCTGAGTATTTAGCTCCCTTTGTTGCTGTTGTGAATGGAATTACTTTCTTCATTTCCTTTTAGAATAGTTAGTTGTTTGTATTTATAAAAGCCACTGATTTTAGCATTTCAATTTTGTATGTGGCAACTTTACTGAAATTGTTGATTAGTTTTAACAGTTTTTTGTTGAGTATTTAAGGTTTCTTATATATCTAATCAACTGAAAACCAAAACTAATTTTACTTCTTCCTTTCTAATTTGGATTCCTTTTATTTCTTGTGTGTGTGCATGTGCATAATTATTCTTGCTAGGACTTCCAGCCTTATACAGGATCTAAGAAGAAAAACTTCCAGTTGTTTTTTTCCATTGATTATGATGTTTGCTGTAGGCTTTTCATATATGGCTTTTATTCTGTGGGGGTAGGTTTGTTCTATATCTATATATAAAGAGTTTTAGTTATGAATGGATATTGAACTTTGTCAAATGTTTTTTCTGGGTCTATTGAGATAATCATGTTTTTAAATTTCATTTTGCTAGTCTGTTGTATCATATTAATTGATTTGCATATGTTGGACCATTCTTACATTCCAGGGATAAATTCCACTTAGTCGTATTGTATAATCCTTTTAATATGAGTTTGAATTTGGCTTGGAATTATACTGATGATTGGTATATCTATGTACATCAGGATATTGGCCTGTTTTTTTTTTCTTGAGGTGTCTTTGCCTGTTTTTTTTATCAAGGTGATATTAGCAGCATCAAATGAGTTTTGAAGTGTTCCCTATTTTTCTGGGTTTTTGTGGGAAGAGTTTAAGAATGATTGGTATAAATTCTTTAAATGATTGGTATAATTCTTCTGTAAAAGTTTGGTAGATTTCACTTGTGAAGCCATCTGATCCTGGGCTTTTTGACTGGAAGATTTTTTATTGATTCAATCTTCTTACTTGTCATTTGCCTACTGAAGTTTTCTATTTCTTCTTGATTCAGTTTTAGTAGATTGTATGTTTTTAAGGAATTTATCTATTCCTTCTAGATTACATTAGTGTACTATTTGTAATAATTTCCATCAAACTTTTTTATTTCTTAGTAAAAGGTAGTTAAAAAACAAGTGTTTTATGTTTAATGTATCCTCTTTCATTTTGGATTTCATTTATTGAATCTTTTTTTTCTTCTTAATCTAGCTAAGGGTGTTTAGTTTTGTTTACTTAAAAAACCTCATAATTTTGTTGATTTCTCTATTCTCCTTTTTTTATTTTTTATTTTATTTATTTATGCTCTAATTTAACTTAATTATTTACTTTCATCAGTCAATTTGGTCTTAGTTTATTCTTCTTTTCCTAGTTCCATGAGGTGTAAAGTTAGGCTGTTTATTTAAGATCTTTCTTCTTTTTGATGTAAGCATTTATTGCTATAAATTTCACTCTTAGTACGCTTTTCCTGCATCTAATAAGTTTTGGTATATTGTGCTTTCGTTTTTGTTTGTTTCAAGTTATTTTTAAAATTTCCTTTTGATTTAGTTTTTGACCCAATGATTATTAAAGAGTGTGTTGTTTAGTTTCCATGTATTTGTAAATTTTTCTGATTTCTTACTATAATTGATTTTTACTTTTCATTTCAATTGTGGTAGAAAATATACTTGGAATAATTTTAATCTTCTTAAATTTGTTTAAAGTTGCTTTATGACCTAAATTTTGTTTTGCAAGCAGGTTATTGTTTTTCCTGATCTATTCTGGGAAATATCCTGTTTGCACTGGAGAAGAATGTGTATTCTGTTGTTAGGTGGCACGTTCGTTGTATGTTTGTTAGGTCAATTTGTTCTGTAGTTTTGTTCATTTCTACTTTTTATTATTTTCTGTTTGGATGATCTATTCATTATAGAGAGTGAGGTATTGAAGTCTCTGACTATTATTGCATTTCTGTCTATTTCTTCTTTTACTTATGTCAATATTTGCTTTATATTTTAGGTGGTTTGATGTTGAGTGCATGAATATTTTTAATTGTTATATCTTCTGTGGAATTGCCCCTTTCCCCTTACATAATGACTTTCTTTGTCTCTTATGACAGTTTTTATTCAAATTCTATTTTGCCTGAATTAAATATAACCAGTCCTGCTTTCTTTTAGTTATTGTTTGCATGAAGAATCCTTTTCCTTTACTTCACTTTTAGCCTATGTGTATCCTTAAAGTGAAAATGAGTCCTCATGCAGAAAGTAGTTGGAATTTTTTTATACATAGCCACTCTATGTCTCTTGATTGGAGAATTTAATGCATTTACATATAGAGTAATTATTGATAGATATGAACTCACTCTTGCCATTTTGTTAATTATTTTCTGACTAACTTGTACTTCTATTGTTCCTTTTTTTCTCTCTTTGTGTCTTCCTCTGTGATTTGATGATTTTTTTGTTGTGTTATGCTTTGATTTCTTTCTCTTTAACTTTTGTGTATCTTCTAGAGGTTCTTTCCTTGTGGTTACTATGAGGCTTATATAAAATATCTTAGTTATAACAGTTTATTTAAACTGCTAACAACTTTGTGTCAGTCACATACAAAAGCTCTGTACTTTTACTCTCGCTCGTTTTATATTATTGATATCAAAATTTACATATTTTATATCATGTATCTATTACCAAATTATTGTATTTATTTGTTTTTTTACCTTTTATATTAGCATTAAAAGTGTTGTACACACCATCATTGCAGTATTACTGTATTTTGAATTGGACTGTATACTTTAACATTGTGTTTTATACATTCATGTTTTCATGTTAATAATTAGAATCTTTTTGTTTTAACCTCAAAAATTCCCTTTAGCATGTCTTGTAAGGCAGGTCTAGCTGTGACAAACTCCTTCAGGCCTTATTTGCCTATAAAAGTTTTTATCTATTCAGTTTTGAAGGACAGCTTTGCTGAGTATAGAATTCTTAGTTGAAAGGTTTTTTTCTTTCAGCACATGGAATATATCATACCACTCTCTCCTGGCCTGCCAGGTTTCTATTAGAGAAGTCTGTTAATTGCTTTATGGAACTTCCCTGTACGTGACAAGTCAATTTTTTCCAGCTATTTTCAAAATTCTCTCTTTCTTTTTGACTTCTAATCATTTAATTATTATGTGTCTTGGTGTAATCTTCTTTGGGTTAACTCTGTTTAGGAATCTCAGAGCTTCATGGATCTGGATGTCCAAATCCCTCCCAAGATTTGAGAAATTTTGAGCCATTTTTTAAAAATAAGCTTTCTGTCCCTTTCTTTTCTCTACTCTCATTCTCAAACTCTCATAATTTGTGCAATGGTTTGCTTGATAGTGTCCCATAAATCTCCTAGACATTCTTTATTCTTTTTAATTACTTTTTCTTTTCTATCCTTGACTGTATAATTTCATATGACCTGTCTTTGAGTTTACAGATTCTTTCTTCTGCTTGATTGAGTCTGCTATTGAAGCTCTTTTTTGCATTTTCATACCACTTATTGTACTCTTCTACTCTGGATCTTCTGTTTGGTTCTTTTTAATGATTTCTGTCTTTTACTGAAGTTCTTATTTTGCTTATGCATTATTTTCCTGATATCTGTGAATTGACAATATTGGTTTTCTTGTGTCTCATTGAGCTTCCTTAAAAGAATAATTTTGAATTCTTTATTAGACAACTTATAGATTTCCATTTTGGGGGAATTATTTACTGGAGTTTTCATTAAACAATTTCTCATCTAATTTTTTATGGTTCCTATAGCCTCGTGTTGATGTTTGTGCCACTGACAAACAAACATTTCTTCCGGTCTTTACAGGTTTGTTTTAGTCCATTTTGTGTTGCTACAACAGAATTACCTGAGACTGGGTAATTTATAAAGAAGAAAAGTTTATTTGGCTTACGATTCTGGGACAGCTGCATCTGGCATGGGCCTCAGACTGCTTCTATTCATGACAGAAAGTGACAGGCAGCTGGCAGGTACAAACAGATCACATGTCAAGAGGAAGCAAGAGAGAGAGAAAAGATGCCAGGGTCTTTTTAAGCAATGAGCTCTTGTGGGAACTAATAGAGCAAGAACTCACTCATTAATCCCCCCTCCCCCAGGGAGAGCATTAATCTATTCATGAGGGATCCACCCCCATGACTCAATCAGTTTCCAACACTGCCACATTGGATATCAAATTTCCACATGAGTTTTAGAGGGGATGACACATCCAAACTCCATCACACATCTTCTCCTCCTGGGCACATGGACTGATAGGACTGCCTCTGAATTACAGTAGAGTGGTGCTGGAGCTGTATCTTGTGGCTGCAGCTGGATCCACCATTAGCAGGTCTTTTCCTTGGAACTTAGGTAGGCATGATTTCTGTCAGATCCCCATGAAGATAGGAATGCCTCTAGTACCACAGTTGAACAGGACTAGAGCCAATTAATGAGGGCACTCTGGTTCTGCAACCACATTTGCTGATGGCAGGTCTGTTATTGGGGTGCAAATGACTGTGATTCCTGTTGGATCCCTGAGCTGGCTCCCACTCGGTCCCTTAGTAGGCAGAACTACCTCTGGGTAGAGTAGGGATGGAGCTGGATGACAGGCTATTTCAGAGTCCTTGGTTGGGTTCACAGCTGGCACAAAGGTTAATGGGCCTGCTATTGGGGGAACAGACAGGTGTTGTGGGATCCCTGGTTTGGCAGGGCTGATTCTATTCCACAGTAAAGCAGTGGTGGAGCTGGGTCACTGTTCTGCCTAAGGATCTGTCATCAGCTCTAAGTTTGGTTTGCCTGTTACCAGGGCATTAATAGGTATGGTCTATGGGGCTGGTTGCAGGACCATGTGCAACTGGGACTGGAGCCAGGACCACAGTATGGGGCTGCTTTCAGTCTGCAGCTGTTTGGCATGCCTGCCACTGATAAACCGGTCTGCCTTCTTGAAGAAACTCTCCTCAGTCATTGGCTTCACTAGGGTTTCACAACCTCCTATCTGGATCTCAAAGCTCCCACAAAGGCACATTTGTACATTAATGGCTGTCATATTGTTGTTTGGGGAGGTGTGAGCTGGGGACCTCATATTCTGCCATTTTGCCGACATCACTTGTTTATTATATTTATTTATTTTTTATTTATTTTTTATTTTTTATTTTTTTTGTCTTTTTTGTCATTTTCCATGTCCGGCAACGGATCGCAACCCTCAGTGTTGCCCCCGCACCGGACCAGGGACCGGCAACGGGACCGCAACCCTCGGCGCTGCTCCCGCGCCTCGCTCAGCCAGTGAGCGGGAACCGGTCTGTATGTGGGATCCGAACCCTCGGGTGGGAGCGCCGCCGCGCTTCCCAAGCGGCGCACTATCCAGTGCACCACCAGGCCGGCCCCTTATTATATTTATTTTTAAACTATAATCTGTGCATCATATCATAATAAGATTATCTGGCTGGGTACAATGATCTGTTTCTCTATTATATTTTAGCAACAATGAATAACAATAATACTAGTGACTGACTTTTCTTGGATTTCACCATGTATGTACCATATACTTTGTGTGCATGATCTCATTTAATTTTTACAATAAGTCTAGAAAATAAACAATTTTATTTTACTCATTTGTTGAAGAAGAATTTTAAGACAAAAGAATATTAATAGCTCAAAGAAGTATGACTGATAAGCAGAGGACCTACCATTCTAACTTAATTATGACATACTCAAGAGCATGCACTTGTAAAGACAGTGTTATGAGACTGTCTGATATGCTGGACATACAGATATGAATAAACAGGGCCTTGGTACTCAAAAATTTTACAATCTTGTAGAGAACTAATATCCACATAAATAATGTAAATATAAATACTAATAAGATTCTTTTATGTTAATGTAGCTATATAGATATGATTCACTTTTCTCTATCTGGGATGGAACATATGCGGCGATTTGCAACTTCTGAAGGTCTGAATAGAGTTTGAGGGAGAAATGGGATACTCTCGCAGTCAGTGAGGTTGGTCAGATCTACTTTCTAGATCAATGGGGTTGCAGAAGTTAAGACCAAATTAACTATGGCGTGTGATAACTTCTCTTAGGGTCAGCACTAAGAAAGAGGGGACTGTAGAGGAAGAAACGCATCTTGCGTACAGGTTACCATGTTTGAATTTACCAATCCCTACCAAAGAATTGCTGGTTTAAAAAATTGTTCTCTTTATTTTTAATCCTTTTTATAAGCTACCTTTGTGAATCATATTTCACCAATAAATTTTAAGTCAGTCCCAATCTAATATTTTTGTGATACTTGTTTTAATTTTTTTACTCTATTTGGCACATAACTTTTCCCCATCAACTTAAAATTTACCATAAGCCCAATTTTATTTCTGAAGAATTCTGCAATTGTCCTACACTTTTATAAATCTTTCCTATTAATATGTAGGACAGTTTTACTATGGCCAAAACCTCAACTTTGCTGTGTTGCAATTTTCTCATCTGAAATAAGATGATGACTTTTTCTACTATTTCATCCTTATGCTGTCAAAACAAGGAAAGGAATAAAAGAATTTTGTATTATGTATCTAATGCTGTAATAGGTTTGATGGAAAGGTAAAAAGAAGTGTCATACATAAGTAATACCTTCAAGATTGAAAATGAAATTAGTAAGATGAAGCACAGTCAAATCAACTACAACAATTCAATAAAGACAAGACTTCAGGGAAGTCTGAGGCTGAAGGCCTGAGAACCCAGGGGGCCACTGGTATAAGTCCTGGAGTCCTAAGGCTGAAGGGCCTGAATTTCTGATGTCCAAGAGCAGGAGAGGAATAGTGTCTCTGCTCCAGGTGATGGGGGGGAGAGAGAGAGAGAGAGAGAGAGAGTACACCCACTGAACAAGAGTGTCACTCCCTACCGGTGCTATAACATAGAGGATCTTCTCAGAGGCAACGGAATGCCATCATGACCATTTTTAGTTCTCCTGAAGGGACTGATTTTATTTGGAACAGTGTGTAGAAGTCCATGCCTAAGGGCATTGCTGAAGACAATGGAGCTCTTGGTGGAGAGAAATTAAGAGGAAGCTGGTAGCTTCATGATGCAAACAGAACGGCAAAGCAGTTGAAAGTTTAATTAAGGGTAAGGAAAGAGATGGCCCCCAAAAGCAGGGTATGGAACAAACCTGAAAATACTTCTTAAGCCACACACAGAAATACCAAACCTATCAGTGGGAGCCTCACTGGTACAAGGGGCTCAAATAAAACCTCTGACAAACCACTGATTGATCAGCAAACTATTCTGACCAATAGGAAACTCCTAGGAAGCCATGCTTAAAAATCAAATCACATATGTCTGTGCCAGTCTGAGAGGTATTCTGCATGTCCAAGGCTGCAAATTCTCAAGAGCCATCGGAGAGAGAGCATCAAAGCTGCTAGTCTCTGGATGAATATGGGAAAGCAAAGTAAACCCCATAGTCTGTGATAACAGCCTTCAAACCACACACACATGCATTCACATATCCAATGGCGATGGATAAAAATCTAACTGCCTAAGAAGACTTAAGAAAAACCTTTGAACAA
The DNA here is from genome assembly GCF_000696425.1 of Galeopterus variegatus. Lineage (NCBI taxonomy): Eukaryota > Metazoa > Chordata > Mammalia > Dermoptera > Cynocephalidae > Galeopterus > Galeopterus variegatus. Next base: position 70,145 of record NW_007732265.1, on the reverse strand, counting down.
TAAGTATCTTATGCTGAGCCAGGGACAAACCCTAGCTGACTGAGCTAAAAGATTAAAATGGGGAGAAAAATCTAAGGAAGGAATCAGAGGCTGCACGCTTCAAGGGAAGTAGACTTCTAGAATTAGTTCAGTCAACCACCACACAAATAAATAAATAACTAAGCAACAAACACAATAACAACCACCATGAAGGATGTATTACTCTTCCATTTCTGTTGCTTAGAATGGAATATCTCAACCTGGGTAATTCATAGAGATATGAGATTTGCTTTTTATAGTTTTGGAGGCTGGGAAGTCCATAGTCCAGGGGACACATCTGGTGAGGGCCTTCTTCCAGGTGGGAACTCTCTACAGGGTCCAGTGTCAACCAATATATCACATGGAGAGAGAATTGCAAGAGCAAGAAAGCTAACCTTCTCACTCACCCGCCTAATAAAGTCATCAGAACAGTGCCCATGATAACTTATATTACTTCATGAATGGATTAAACCATTCGTGAGGGCACAGTCTTCATTATTCAACCACCTCACAAAGGCCCCATTATTCAAATACCATAATTGTATTTCCTACCCTCTTAACTTTGTTATATTGGAGATCAAGTGTCCAATACATGAACATCTGGTGGACACATTTGATTCATAGCATTTTGCCCCTAGCTCCCAAAGTTCATGTCCTTCTCACATGTAAGTACATACATTCCATCTCCAAAGTCTTAACTTGTTTCAACTGAAAGGTCCAAAGTCTTATCTGTGAAATCAAATGTTATCTACTTATGAGATTCAATGGTGGGACAAGCATAGGGCACATATTCCTGTTTAAAAAAAAAAAGCAAGAAATACAACAAAAGAAATGAGTAACAGGTCTTAAGCATGTCCAAAACCTAGTAGGTCAGGCATTAAGTCTTAAAGGCAGAGAATAATCTCCCTTGACTCCGTGTCTAGCATCCTCTGCACACTGGTGCAGGGGTTGTGCCATTGACCTTCCTGGGTCTCCAACTTGCAGATAACACAATGTGAAACTTAGCCTCCATAGTGGTATAATATATATTATATATATATGCACACACGAATGCGCATATATGTATACTTTTTTATGTTAAAAAATTGCATGTCTTCACATGACAAAATTGAACATCTTTCTATTAAACATAACACAATTCCCATCATTATTATCTCTACATACATATTAAATGATGTGGAGTTAATATATATATGTGTGTGTATGTATATATGTGTATGTATGTATGTATGTATGTGTGTGTGTGTGTGTGTGTGTGTGTGTGTACATATACAGCATATCTCTTATTGGTTCTATTTCTCTGGAGAACCCTAATATATCTCTCATTTTTGTAGGATGACATATTGGAACACCCAAAGAAAAACAAAGTAACTGGAAACTTAAATGTTCTTTTTCTAAAATTATGTTAGAGGATTTGGACTTTAATTTTTAGTGTTTTTATTGTTATGTGTTCTATTTGAGAAGAGATACATATTTAACCCTACTGGGAGCTCATTACTATAGTCTAGAAGGGCCCATAAATAGCATATTTTCAGCTAAAAAGTTGTTACCTTTTATACACAAGATCATTTTGACATAGAAAGACTTAAAAATGAAAACTTATGTGCTGGAAACCAGCTCCAGTCGAGTTGGGGGCCCTTGTAAAAGGGGTGAGGAGACAGCAAAAATAACAAACGCAGGCAGAGACCTCGGTTCCTTTGAAGCACGTTCTCACCCTGCGGGTTGTCAACGCTGTCGCAGCCAGAGCAGCTAAAGCAGCTGGAGCAGCCTTCAGACTGAAAGCAGCATTTTTATTTGCTACACAACACGGGGAGGTTAATGTGGGCATTTTAACTACATAAACCTTTAAAATTATTAAACCAATAGTTAAACAGAAACTTTTTTAAAAATTACGTCAGTTTTTATAAAATTAATAATCCACAAGGTTAAATAAAACTCGGTGGTCAGCCAATTCTTTCTGATGATCTATCTGTTGTGGTTGATTAGTCTGTGACTCGCTGTTCTTGACGTTTTTCACCATTGTGTTTCTTTTCTTCTTGCCCTCGTATTAACCTTAAACTTATTACTACCAGCAAGAATAAATTAGTTAAACAAACCTTATATATATTTTTAACTTTTAAGTACTATAAAAAAAATTCTAACAATTATATTAAAACTTATAAATCTAACAATTAAACTTATAATCAACTAAAAATTTAATGATTCTCATATTTCTATAGGCATGAACCTATTGTTCATTTGGAAAAAGAATAAAGGATATTTGAACAGCTTTATCATGCGTGTACTTAATATAACGGCTGTGTGGCCCAATGTAAAGTGTCAAATTGCACAGCACCATCCCTCACAAAACCAGGTGCATTCAAAATTCCATCTATAATCTTTATCTTTAGGAGGGAAAGTTGTGCATCATATGTTTTTGTCGCAGTATCTTACTAAGATGTTTTTATTTAACTTAGGACACCAATGAGTAACAAGGTTTCTACGCATTCTTTCTTATAAACTTAATTTTTTCTATAGTATCTTTTTCCATTAATTCCAATCATTCTCTTACCATTAATGTAATCCCCTGTAAATGACATTTGCCAACTCAAGTCATATTTAGGACGTCCCCTAGGAGGGTACCAAACTTTTCCTTTTCCCATTTTATAATCCGTATAACCATTTACCCAGATGGTGGGAAGAGGACGGGGATTTCTATTGTTTATTAATTTCTTCAGTAGAAACAATTGCTCATGGCTACTCATAAGGTGTTTTTAAAACATCCGTTGGTGTAATAAATTGACTCAAAAGGGACAATTTGGAATTGTTCAATCTTCCCGTATCTTTTGTGGGATAATCTAATTTTATGACAACAACTGTTTGTGTGTCATTTTTTGCATGTTTTGGAAACTAAGGAAACTGCCACGTTGACCAAAACATCAAAAGAGAAAACAAAAGCAGCACCACTATGCCGAGGCAGAGATCTTTACAGTGAAGGCAAGTGCTGGTAGCTGTGGCCCTGCCAGCAGCTCTCCCTCTGGGGCCTTGCCAGCTTGGAAAGGGCAGCCCAAGCTATTCTTTTCAAGACCCCACCATGGCGTGGTCCGTGCCACTTATGGGCAAATAAGTTTTATATATTATAAATATGTGTATAATTTGTAAATGGTTATATATTCTAGAGCCAAAAATGCAAGTTATATTCATTCTAAAACTTTAATTCTATGTGGGCTAGACCTGATAAGCAATATCTCATGTTGTGACACATGTTTGATTACATATAATTTCTGTGTCCTGATCTTATATTAAAAAAATAGAGATAACTTAAATTTATTTCATTGTTTTGCAATGCATATTTTCTCCTAATTATGTATATGTAATGACTACATTTCTTATGGTTTTTCTTCTATAAGTTTGTTTATTCCATATTGCAGAATATGTATTCCTGATATCATTTGGAATAAAAATTGTTTAAAGCAGTTTATACTTTCTAGTTTTTTTGTTCTTTGTTTTTTTTTAATAAACCATATTAGTTTACTTGGCCTGTTGTAACAAAGCACCACAGACTGGTTGCAATTTTAAATACTAGGGTTAGGAATTCAATTCACGATTTTGGGAGAACACAATTCAGCCCATGACATAAGCTACAATATTGCTTTACTAAATATACTCATTTGGAATATTTTGACTTTTTTTCTATTTTAGGTTAACCACACCAATTGGAAAGAGGGTGGAAGTGCAAGTACATACATCTCAGTATTGGTTAGTAATTAATACATTTATTTAACATTTCCTGAGTATTGCTGTATGTCAGACATCCTACAAGTAACATCGAGAAATTCAAAAATAATATAGACATAGTATTTGTCTTCTAAGAGTTTACTTCTTAGAAAAGGAAATATGATGTAACAGAAGTGGTACTACCTGGACTAGATAGTAAATTTCTTTGAGGTATGCAATCAAGTTACCATGCTTCATCCAGGAAGGAGAGAACTCCTTGGGGGATCAAAGAAAACCATAAAGTTGAGTTTAGAAAAACAGTCATTGTGGTGTAACTTTATTCACTGCTAGATCCCACCTTTTGAGTGGGAGCCCATGGCTCCACCATAAAAGGAGACAGAAGACTTCAGGTGTAATACTCTTAAAGTGCACAGAAAATGGTTTCAGGAAAAGAAAAGAAGACATCACCTTCCTTTACAGCATGTCAATTTCAGTGCTAAGAAGGCTAGTAACTCTGTAGGAACATTAAGAAATTCTGGGAGAATGAAGACTCTACAGAAAAAAGTCTGAGTTGATAAACAATTTCAGTAAAGTTTCAGAGTACAACATTTTTTATACTCCAACAATGAACTAGCAGAAAAAGAAATCAGGAAAGCTAACCCATTTATAATAGTTGTCAACAAAATAAACTACCTAGAAATCAATTTAACCAAGGAGGTGAAAGATCTCTACAAGAACTAATCACTGTTGAAAGAAATTAAAGAGGACACAAAAAGATGGAAAGACGTTCCCTGCTTTTGAAATGAAAGAATTAACGTTGTGAAAATGTCCAGACTACCCAAAGTGATCTACAGATTCAATGCAATCACTTTCAAAATGCCAATGACATTCTTGACAGAAATAGAAAAAAACAGTCCTAACATTTATATGGAATAACAGAAGACACTAAATAGCCAAAGAAATCATGAGCAAAAATAAATAAATAAATAAAGCTAGAGGACACTACCTGACTCCAAATTATATTACAAAGCTATAGTAATCAAAACAGCACAGTACTGGCATAAAGAAAGACACTCAGACCAATGGAACAGAATAGAGAGCCCAGAAATCAACCCACATACATATAGCCAACTGATCTTCAACAAAGACACCAAGAACATAAGATGGGGAAAAAACTGCCTCTTTAATAAATGGTGCTGGGAAAACGGAACATCCATATGTGGAAGAATGAAACTAGACCTGTACCTCTCACCATATACCAAAATCAACTCAAAATGGATTAAAGACTTGAATATAAGACCTGAAACTATAACACTCCTAAAAGAAAACATAGGGGAAACACTTCAGGAAGTAGGACTGGGCAAAGACTTTATGAATATGACTCCAAAAGCACAGGCAACCAAAGAAAAATATAAGCAAATGGGATTATATCAAGCAAAATGTTTCTGCACAGCAAAGGAAACACTTGGAGTGAAAAGACAACTAACAGAGTGGGAAAAAATACTTGTAAACTATGTATTCAACAAAGGATTAATACCCAGAATACACAAGGAACTCAAACAACTTAACAGTAAAAGACCAGATAACACTATTAAAAAAATGGGCAAAAGAGCTAAATAGGCATTTCTCCAAGGAAAGGTATACGAATGGCCTACAGACAAGTGAAAAAATGTTGATCATCACTAAGCATCAGACAAATCCAAGTCAAAACTGCATTGAAATATCACCTCACACTAGTTAGACGTTATAATCAAAAGAGGGAATACCAAAAGCTGGTGAGGATGCAGAGAAAGGGGAACCCTCCTACACTGTTGGTGGGACTGTAAATTAGTGCAGCCATTATGGTAAATGATATGGAGGTTCCTCAAAAACTACATTTAGAACTGCCATACAATCCAGCAATTCCACTGCTGGGTATATATACCCAAAGGAATGGAAATCATCATGTTGAATGGATACCTTTACCCCCATGTTTATTGCAGCTTTATTTACAATAGCCAAGAGCTGGAACCAACCTAAGAGTCCATCGTTGGATGACTAGATAAGGAAAATGTAGTATATTTACACAATGGAATTCTACTCTGCCATAAAAAGAATGAAATCCTGCCATTTACAGCAAAATGGATGATCTTAGAGAAAATTATATTAAGTGAAATAAGTCAGGTACAGAAAGAGAAATACTGCATGTTCTCATTCAGAAGTGAGAGCTAAAAAAATAAACAAATAAAAGAAAGATAAAACAATTTTTTTTTTTTTTTTTTTTGGTCCATTTTGAGACCAGCTGCACCGCGCTCAGCCAGTGAGCACACCGGTCATCCCTGTATAGGATCCGAACCCGCGGTGGGAGTGCTGCTGTGCTCCCAGCGCCGCACTCTCCCTAGTGCACCACGGGCTCGGTCCTAAAACAATTTTAATAATGTTGAACTTTCAAAAGGAGAGAACAGAACTGAGGTTACCAGAGGTGGGTAAGGGGAGGGTAAGGGAGAGTAAGAGAGGAATTGGTAAAGGACCATGAAAAATGATTACATTGTATAATGTTTAATATACTAATTATCCTGATTTGAACATCACATATTGCACACAGGTATTGACATTCGATGTAGTACACACAGATATGTACAATCAACAATGTTTCAAATTTAAAAAAAAATCCTAGGAGGATTCCCTTTCGACAGACAAAAATATAAATTTTAAGTATGTTTATGTGTGTGTATACATATATAAAAGAGATATGTGTGTGTGTTTAAAATCAAATCCTGAGAATATAATACATAATTGTTTTCTAATGCCTTTTTTATTCTTCTCTATAAATAAAATAACAAAATATAAGTTAGATTGATATAACTTTGTTATTTAAAAGCATCTACACGCTGTGGACCAAAATCAAGGCTTTTGAGACAGAAATAATTTCATGAAGGTTTACTGAAAGCCAAGCTTGAGAATCAGCCTGGGAAACACAAGTCAACAGAGTTGGAAAGTGCTCTGAAGTCACTACAAGCAAAGGCACTGTGTGGGGGAGTTTCAAAAGGAAGTTTCAGAAGGGAGGGGAAAAGCTCCTAGTACAGTCACAATTTTCTCATGGGACACAAAAATCACAATCATTGGTTACTGATTACAACATGGGAACAAAAGAAGTCTATGTGCAACCCGTGTGCTTCATGCTTCAGCCGTTCTTGACAATACCTAAATGGCTCATTCAGAACCAGTAGGTTATACATTCATATATAAATCAGCAATTCTAACCCCATGCATTGTTTATCTTAAGAACAAGACGTTGACATCGAGTTCATGAAACTTATCCCAAGGCAGTGAGTTTTGGAAAACCTGCTGAATTTTGATTATTTCCTTCCTCAAGGCTAAGTACCTCTTGATTTCACCGAGGTAAACCTTAGAGCGTGTCATTTCACCACAGACTTATCTTTCCACTTTGACTAATTTATTAGTTTTTTAAGTTTATCTAACTAGATTGTAAGTACTTCTTTGACAAAGGAGAGTCCCCTTTCATTTTAAAGTATACACTCACCCCTGACTAATTTTATAGTTGTCAACAGTTTCATGTGCCTTAACTGTTGTCAATGAGGTCTGGGTATTGCTGGGAAATAGATATTGCTTCCGAGTGATTAAGTGTTCAGAAGTTTCTGAAGAATCTGAAAACAGAAAAGGGAGGTCAATAAATAAGCATGTTAACTCTAACTGAAACTGTAAGTACAGAATGGCTATTGCTCTTTCAGTTTCTCAAAGTCTGCATGGGCTCCTGTATATCTTTGGCTATAGGTACCATAGTCTCTTCCATCCTCTCTCTTTGTCTTGTTTCTCTGCTTGGGCATAGTTCAATTTACCTAGCAAGTCTGTAGTCCTTACTGTCCATGCCCCTGGTTTTCTATCATCTCTGTATTTCTTAATTTATACATCTTATTCTTATAAAGATGACTTGCCTGGCTCAGAATAAATTATGAATTGGTTCACCTTAGAGACCAGGTTTTAAATACAGCTTGATTTCCTCATTAGGAAGTGTCATCATATTGCAAATATGGCAGAGAGTAAAACCCTCACAGACAGTATGGAGCAAATTTTATTTTTCAGTGTTTTTTAATCAATTAAATATCACTTAATTAAACCTAATCTTTTGAAATATTTTTACTTACTTCGCATCATAGGGTTATTCTATGACTCCTATTGAGAAAAAGTAGATATATACACACTCTCATTTCATCTTATATTGACTTACTTATTAAAAATCTTCTGAAGACATAACACATTTCAGACACCCATAAAAGTCTAAAGAAAAAGACAAAAGCCAGACAAGTGTTGTACCACTTACAAAACTAAAAAGTGCAAAGTTTCAAATGTTAGTAGCTGTGATAACATGTTATTTCATGAAATGCTTACTTCAATTTTGCTGGATTACTGATTATTTTCTGCATTTTATAGATGGGAAAACTGAGGCTAAGATGGAAATCGAATGCACACCCAACACTGTGTTAGGAAAAACAAAAATTTCACCGTAACATTGAAAAGTTCTATTAGCATTTACTGAGGGAACATTGTGCTTGGAAGATGATTACTACTTGAGCAGGTGAGTGACTTGTATAATATTTAGCACACAATTACATTTACATAAATTCTTCACTCATTTTTTTATGGGCAGTCTTATAGTAAATATTTTTAAAATTGTGAATATTAATGAAAGCACGAGAAAGGATATTTTAGAAAAATACTATTCCTTAAAATGACTTTCGAAATGGTACAATTCCTGAGGTACAATTTCCTGTGAAGGTAAAAATTGGGCTTAATTTCCTGTGTGCCATTGTTCAATTGCAAAAGTTTTTCCTACTTGTCCCTACTTTGCTCAACTTCACTGGCAAAACAAAACAAAACAAATGGAATGTTCTTAAGGTAGTTTTCAATTCATGTTATTCTCAGCTTTGCTAGAAAGGCAAGAAAACCCAAATGCAAGGGTACCTAAAACAAGCTCTACTGAAATGCCTATTCAAGGTAGAAAAAAAAAAAAAAAACTTTTAACAACAGATAATCCAAATTTCAGTTCATAAGTCTAAGTGATGCTGTGGTAACAAACAACCCTCAAACTATTAGAGGCTTAAAATTACAAAGATTTATTTCTTTCTCATGCTACATGCATCCAGGTAGGGGTGGAGTAAAGGGCTATACTCATCCTTGTAATTTAGGAAACCAGAACAACACCTATGTTGACCATTGTCATTTATGATGGAAGGAAGAGAGATCTCTGAGGCTTGTACTAGCAATTAAATGCTCAGCCTGGGGTGACATTTATTACTCCTACTTTCAACTCATTGGCCAGAATAAATCTCATATGTCATCCAGCCATTAGAGGACCAGAAGTGCAAACCAACTGTGTGCTTAATATTTTTAGAGATGAACACTAATGACTACCACAATTAGAGAGATATTTAGGTAAGTACTGATGGTAAATACCGTGTAAAACAGTTCTCATAAATAGAGCTGTTTGAGTGGTTAAGGTGGAGGAATTCAGCAATGACATTCATGAAATTTTCAGGGAAGAAAGGTTACGGACCCCTTTGAAATGAAAATTTCCTGGATACAATGATGATTATTTCTGTGGCACCCAGAATTAATAGATATAAAACTTATTTTTCTCATACTCTTTGCTCAATAATTAAAATGAAGAATCCTTTTGGTAGATATATATTCAGGTTCACATATACATAATTCACATTCATGTACATAAGGTTGAGCTGTTTTTTTGATATTACTCACAATAATACATTTTATGGTATCAGAGAATAACACATTCTCTGATATTTTATAAGTAACACTCTAGGGAACAGATGCTTTAAGTATATTTTTGAGGAAATAACTACTTCTTGGAAACAATTAACTTGGGGTTAATGATCCCACTATGTGTTAGCTTGTTTTTCTCTGGTATTATCTTTGTGTATCTGAGAAGGTATCAATTAATAAGAAAATAAATGACTACCTTAAAGTCATACAAAGTCATTGATATGAACATCTATTAATAGCTAGATATTACTTTTCATCATGAGAAGGCTTATGTGAAAGAATTTGAATGCACCTCTGTAGGGACTTTTATGACACATCTATAGATAGTGTGTGTGGCAGAATATGTGTGTTCTACATGTCTTCCTATTGACACCATGCAAAAAAAAATTCATTCTTCATTTGATTCATTCTTTAAAATGTTATATAATTCAGTGTCCAAAGATGACATTGCTAATAAAATGCTAATCCTCCAGTAACATTCTGTATGTGTGAATCAACAAAGTCAATATTAAATCTGAAAAATATTATGTTTCACAAAATATCAACACTATGCTCTAACCTTAATTCAGTTTTGTTTATCTTCCAAAGTGAAGATACACTTACTTAATCTAAATAAATACACTTAATATTTTATAAATGTTTAAAAAGTGTTCTTCCATATGGATGCCTGTACTTAATCTTACTGTACTGGTCTAGTAAGTGTTTGGGACTTGATGACATGTCTGTAGCAGATACCGCTAGCTGTTCAACAAATTGACATTAAGTTCTGCTTGGGGCTCATACCAGCCACCCATGCAGTCAGGTGTGGCCATGCCACTGAGTTTTAGTGAGGGATTGAGAACAAAAGTGATGGCTATCCCTTCCAAGCATGATTCATAAGAAACTTCTATGTACATTTCTTCATGTTTTCTCTCTTCCTATTGAATCGAATAAAGACGGCCTCTGTTCCACTGAAAACTACATGTGGAATATGGCAAAGTCACTGTTAGCTGAGTTATAAAATGACCACACAGAGGTAGACTCAGCCTACCAGAAACACCTGTCCAAACTCTTCATGTCAACAGGAGATGAACTTCTGTGTATTTGAGACATTTTGAAGCGTACTTATTACTCTGTATTACTATAACCAGTGTTACCAATTAAATGCAAGAATTTGCAACTTAAGGGGAGACAAAAGGAAAAAGTAAAATAAAAATGAAGACAATAGACTATTCAGGAATGAGGCCAAAAATCCAAACTATAATAATCTCTATACTTACTAGGAAAAGGCTACATATTTGGTTCCATGATAACTAGCAGTACATGAGAACAAGAAAGTCAGACTACTAACCAAATCATATAAGAAAATAAATGCAAGTAATTTCACAGAATTACATATGATTATTTTGGTACTAAGATTATGCAGGAAATTCTTTTGTCATTCAGTCTAAAGAAGTAGTTAGTAAAAATCTTAACTACAGTCTTTTGGACAATACTCTTGCAATGCTACAAGGGCTGTTTTAATAATCCTCAATACATGTTGATGTTATTAAGCCAGAGCTCAGTTCAGTAAAAATAATTTGGAGGAAGTAAAAATAAGATAGTTTATACATATACCTCTCTATTGTTCTAGCTTGATAGAGGGGCAGATATAATAATATGTGGAACAGTGAGCTATTCTCTGAAAATAATCTCCTTGCAGCTATTTTGTGAATGCCAATTGAACTCATAGGCATATGTCATATCTGATGTGTCAGTAGGGTTAGCATCCTTTTTTGAAAACAGAAACTCTTAGCAATCATGGGCGCCATCTCAGAAGGCCTTCCATTTTCCTCAAAAGAATGTCAAAAAAGCACATTTCATGTTTTAAGATATTTTGTTTTTATTATAGTGAAATTATCTCCCAATTACATTTCTCATATAGATACAATTCCAAATATCCTCACCAAAATATTTCTTTTACTCATGCAATTTCACACAATAAATAATGCAAAAACAATCCAGGTATTACAATATAATATTGAAAATCCAGTGAAATTCTCTAATTTTGTTTATGTTTCTTACAGTCTTGTTCTAAATAATGAATGGAAAAGCATTTTTATTTAAATAACCTTTACATATTGATAAAATTCCATAACTTTCAGACATTGATATTAGGAGGAAAAATTACATCAAAGGATGTGCATATGGGATCTATCATAAGCAAGTTATGTGGCTGTATATAATTCAGAGCACACAGGATAAAAATCATTTTCTCTTTTGATTCAATTGGTTAGTTGTTAAAGAAACTAGTTTAACATTATCTCCTTTATTCACATATTTTGATATTCTACAGGGAATTTTCATTGTCAATTCTTTGTATTTTCTGAAGACCACCTGCCCTTCGGTATATACAAAATATTAGTTAATTCAGGTCAGTTGTTTGTATATTTAGTAAAGGTAGAATATATTTAAGTTGGAATTGCAATAAGTTGGAATGAGTATATTTAAGTTTGCACTGTGATAATTTCTGCTTTTTCTCTTTTGATGTTGAACAATTTTGACTGCTTTTAAAGGGCACACCGCTCTAGCTGTCTTCATTACTGCCACGTCAGATTTACCGCTCTCAGGGTTTGGCAGGTCATCAGCGCAATTTATGTATTAGAATGGTTTGCTTTCCAGATTTGGTACCATGTGTGTCATAAGCCTGGAGTTCTAGTGCTGCTATAAACAAAATGCTGTGATTGTCCAAACCCAAAAAAGACAGCATGTGACTTGAAGACTAGCAGCATGCTGAAACCACAGCATTCATGTATTTATATTCAATATCAAACACTGGATAGATGGAATTTTATATAAAATTTTAAAATAATTAGAATTAAAATAGGATAAATTAAATATTATTAAATGATTAAATAATTGTAAAAACTCAGCTTGGTGGCCTTCACTTAAGATATTACTTTTAGTATTTGAAATTGCCATTTAATACATGTCACATTTATATAATCTGATCTGTTTTCACAGGGAATAAAATATTAAACAAAAGTTGTACCTGTTAGAGAACATTTCACTGTGATAAGTTGTATCTCTTGCTTGTCAAAGATCAGTTAACCGTGTTGTGTGGATCTATTTTGGGGTTCTCTATTTTGTTCCATTGGTCTAATTGTCTATTCTTTTGCCAATTTCACTGTTTTGATCACTGTAGCTTTACGGTGAGTCATGAAGTCAGGTAGTGTTAGTCCTTAGACTTTGTTATTCTTTTTCAATATTTTATTGGCTATTCTAGGTCATTTGCTGTTCCATATAAACATTACTATCTGTTTGTCTATATTTATGAAGTAACTTGCTGGCATTTTTATTTGAATTGCATTGAATCTACAGATCAAATTTAGAAGAACTGACATCTTAATAATACTGAATCCTCCTATCCATGAACATGAAATGTCTCTCCATTTTTAAGATTCTCTTTGTTGTATTTTAAATTTCAAATTCCAATTATTCATTGCTGGTATATAGGAAAGTGATAGGCTTTTGTATATTAATCTTGTATTCTACAACCTTGCTATAATACTTTATTAGTTCCAGAGTTGATCTTCTTATTTTTTATTCATTTGGTAACCATAGTATATTGCTATATTATTATTAACTATTATTTAATTTATTTTTTAAAGTTTATTTATTAATATTACTTTTTTTTTTACATTCTATGATGTTGTTGCAGAGCAATTGGGGGGGAAGAAGAGAGGGGAATGGGGAAGAAAATAGGGTGGGAGAAGGGGGAAGGAGGAGGGATGGGGTTGAGGCCTGTGGCACCCCCCTCATTCCTGGACTGGAGACCAGGATGCTTCCAGCAGTGGCTTGGTCCTTGCTGGGCCGGGTGCAGATGTCAGAGGGGTATGGCTGAAGCCCTCATCACCCCCCCACCCCAGCTCGGTAGTCCAGGGCGCTTCCTGTGACAGCTTGGTGGTCATTGCAGGGCTGATTGCAAGTGTTGCGGGGGCATTGCTGAGGCCTAAGGCCCCCCACCACTCCAGCTCAGGAGAGCTTGGGGCACTTCCTGCAGTGGCTAGGTGGTTGTTGCTTGCTGGCTGCAGGTGTTAGTGGAGCATGGCTGAGGCCCTCAGACGCACACCCTCAGGACTGGTTGTGGGTGTTGGGGAGCATGACTGAGGCCCCCAGCCCTCTCCCCTCCTTGGCTTGATAGCCCAGGAGACTTCCAGTCCTTCTAGGTTTTATAGGTGTTCTTTGGTGATGTGAGATGTTTACTAGTTAATATTAAACTTTGTCTCTGATTTGTGGCATTTTGTTTTTTCTTTCAGTTCTGTGTTGGATAATGTGCTGTTCCTATCACTTAAATTCTTCACTGGAACTAATTTGTTGCCCTTTAGTTACTTCTAAAAGAGGGGAACTTCTTGTGGGGAGCAGCACTTGAGCCCTATGGTCTAGTTAAATTGTTGCTTTGCTGTGGATTCCCTGGGGAAGGCTTTTTGTGCAGCTCAGGTATTAATGGTTGACTTTGTAGGTGCTTCTGGGACTTGTGAGATCCGATACACCTGGGTTGTGTAGAAACTCTGTTCTGTGCCTGAATCTTTTCAGAAAACTGCATGCCCTACAGTTCTACATTCCTGGCCGGTCTCCTCTGAGTGGTCTTGTGCTGACTGGGGGGGGGGGGGGGGGGGGGG
>NW_007732265.1:33875-55022 GCF_000696425.1 Galeopterus variegatus | reverse complement strand
GGGGGGGGGGGGGGCAGATCTTCTGTTCTTGTTGTGTCCAAGTGTTCCCCCAGTGGGCCAATCTCTCCTATGGCCTGTGCTTCAAACACTTGCCATGGGATGAACCATATGCTGGTCCCTTGTGATGACTCACTGGTCTCTGAGTGCCTCCTTTTTTTCAGTTGTTGTGGCTCCTCACTTCTATGTGGGTCCACAGGAACCCTGTTAGTGGTCTTGATGGCCTGACCTTCTTCCCTGCTGCCACCAAGTGACTTTATTCAAAGGGCACAGCTGTGGCTTTTGCCACCTCCTGCTCTGTGCACTCAGCAGCTCCAGCCTTGAACTAGCTGGGGCTCAAGATGGTTGGAGTGGCTCTTTCTTTCTCTCATTGTGGCTTCTGCCACCTTCATGCACTCTATACATCTCTCCTTCTCTTTCCCTGAGTTCTAGTGGCCCCAGCTTGGCTGTCACTGCTTTTTTCCTTTTTTTTTTTTTTTTCGTGTCCGGCAACAGACCGCAACCCTCAGTGTCACACCCGTACCGGACCGGGACCAGCAACGGGATCGCAACCCTCGGTGCTGCGCCCGCCCCTCGCTCAGCCAGTGAGCAGGAACCGGTCTGTATGTGGGATCCAAATCCTCGGCAGGAGCGCCACCGCACTCCCAAGTGGCGCACTGTAGCAGTGCGCCACCGGGCTGGCCCCACTGCTTTTTAATAGTTGTAAACTGGTTGATTTGTGGGAGACAGTGATGTTGGGACCATCTATTCTGCTGTCTTAAATGTTAATATTGTTATTTGTATTATTTTTAAATAGGGATAAAAATATGCCATGTCAATAGTCCAGATTTATAATGAAGATAAAAAGGAGACCAGATTAAATTAAATAATTTTTTTTTTCCTTTTTGTCTTTTTCCATGTCCGGCAATGGATTGCAACCCTCAGTGTCGCCCCGTACCGGACTAGGACTGGCAACGGGATCGCAACCCTTGGTGTTGCTCCCGCGCCTCGCTCAGCCAGTGAGCGGGAACCGGTCTGTATGTGGGATCCGAACCCTTGGAGGGAGCGCCGCCGCGCTTCCCAAGCGGCGCACTACAGCAGTGCGCCACCGGGCCGGCCCTAAATAATTTTTTTTAATGAATGCTATATCTAAGGCACTACACTGTGTTGCTCAACAAAGTAAAAATGCACTGAATTCTATTTAAAGTATTTTCAATACAGTAGAAAAAAAAGAAACACACTTTCAGTTATCTGTTACTGCATAACAACCCACCTCAAACCTCATGTGACTTAAAACACTGATGACTTATTTTGTATTTTGCATTTTTGTGTGAATTATTTTGCCCCATGTGCTAGGCACCTGGTGAATGGGCTGAACTGAAAGGTCCAGGAACACCTCTCTCATATGTCTGGGGCTTGATGATAACCGTAAGCTACAGCACCTCATTTCTCCCATAAGAGGTCTCTCTCTATTATTGGTGTACAACCTTCCAGTGTTTCTTTACCCGGATGCTTTTTACAGCAGGATAGGCTACGCATTCTTTTGGTACAACAACCACATCCCAAGAGAGAATCTTCCAAGAGGGAAAATACCAATGTTCAAGCACTTATCAAGCTTGATAATGGCACATTAATAGAATATCTGCTAATGTCCCATTTTACAAACAGTGATATTATCAAGTACAGGGTCAATGTAGAAGAGCATGAATACAACGCAAGGCATGAAGGGCATGAATACTAACAGCAGCCTTCCTTGGGTTACCAATGTAAGAGTCAATCATACACCTGAAACTACAATAAAAAGGAGCAATGGACCACTACTTTAGAGTGGGATTAAAAAGGCAAGAGTAATTGTCTCTATGTGGGGAACAATCTAAGCCCATGATCAACATGACATTTGAGATTGGTAAGAGTTTAAATTATAGGTTTGATAAATAGAATTCCAAGTATTGGTAGCGTTTCAAGTGGAAACACCATGCACAGAAGCATGAAAATGCAGGGCTTACTTTTGTGATTTGAATGTAATGGAGGAAATGAGAAAAAATTGTGAAAGTTAAAATTTGAAGGTAGATTGGGGCCAGGTAACTGAGAGCCATGACCACCATGTTGAGGAGTTAGGGTTTTATTGTGCAATAGTACTTGAGAAGGATAGAAGAATGATTATATTTATGAACTAGAAAGATTATTCTAACAGCAGAGTATAGTTAATTGAATGGTGTTAATTACTTGCCAAGGAATTGGAGGAAGAGGAATTCAGAAGTCAGTGAGAGGAAGTAAGAGCTTCACATATTGCCTACCTGATCAAAATTTGGCAAATCTGACTAGAAAAAAGATACAAAATGTTCCAGAAGGTATGGATTGGGAAAGAAGGGAAGTCATAGTATGTGGGTCTCTACCCACAATTATGGGGCTCCTCAGTGCCTATCCACAACACAGTTTATGGACTGTTCCTCTTAACTTGCTTCTGGCATGACTACATAGAAAGTGGAAGCTTATACCCAAGGATTTGTGAGGAAGAAATAACTCTTTTTCTTTCCAGGTAAACAAGAAACAAGGGACATATTAGGGTACATTATAGCCATGTAGAAGAAAAGAAAGAAAAATAGATAAAAACAACCCCTTAGGTAGTCCTTTTCCCTTTAGTGTGAGATAGAGACCCTATAGGAAGAGGTTGAAATTACAGCACACATGTCTAAGGCTGTTTTTTTTTTTTTTTTTCCTTCTCAGAAAACAGTGGGGTGGATAGAGGAGGTGGGGTTGAGAGCTCATGGAAGAAGCAAAGTGACAAAAAGTTACTGGCTTACCAGCCTGACTTCCTTTGAGATCCGAGGCTGATGTTTATATTCCAACACTGCTACAAATACAGTTCCTAGGTTTTAGTGTAGACGATTAAGATTAGCTGAACAAAAACATCGTAGAATCTTCAGGTTGAGCCATGAACCTCAAGATGACAGGCCACATGATAGCATTTCTGTCTTGCATAGGATTATTTATTTTATTAGTGGAAAAAGGTTACAGGTGAATCAGTTTAACTATTTATAAGCCTCTACCAATTCTTTTGAGGAGAATTAATCCCCCTAAATAATTTGATTTGCTACGTGTAGTGATGAGTGCAGATCACTCTGTACTCAGGGGAAGAGGAGAAAGGGAAAACTTCCCTATTAAATAACCGGGAGGCAATGACCCAGTTATTGAGGAAGAAAATAAGAGCAAGTCACACACACACACTTGAAAGAGCAGCACCAGTCTCGTTAATTTGTTAAAACAATGTAATATTGTTGATAGAACAAGCAGAAAAAAAGATATTACAATACTACTGTTGCATTCCTTGAAAGTTCAGAAAAACAATGTGTTTATACTTTACATACCTGTGAGTCCATGATGAGTTAGTAAAGTAAGCTGGAGATATTTGGAGAACGTGGGTAATATGTTGGGGTAGTCATGAAGGGTTCAATACGGGAACAGAATGGTTCCTTGGTGTCTCTGTCCATGAGATAATTTCTGGGCTGTGTGATTGTAAATTAACCCAGCATGGCAGTTTCTATGTTATGATATTGTGCCATTAAGGTTTTAGACTTTTAATGAGAAACTTAATTTCTTTTGGTAAAACAAGGAGGATTCTCAAAAGTCATATATATTTTTCTAAATCTATAAATCTGAATAATTATCCTTCAGCACTTTTATAAAAATTTTTTAAAAGGTCTTTTTCCATTTTATTAAAGAAAAAGTCAGCCTCAAAAACATTGTTAGGATGCAGATTGGCTACTGTAATAAAAGCCCAAATAACAAAATAGATGTTCGCATGGAAGACACAGAAAAGTGAAAGAAGATAAAATTATTTAAAAATTATAAATCTATTTCCCTTCCCGGGGGTAATCACTACTATCATTTTAGTGCATTTTCTTGCATTCAGTTTTCTATGTATGCATGTTTCTATATTAACCATAAATTATAAACTTTATATGTTTTGTATAAAAGGATTATACTGTTTATGCAATTTCATAGCATAGTTTTTCAATAAATCTTGAGCATATCCATGGAATCAACATTTTTAATATAGCTACTTTTGAAATCTATATAATATTTATCCCTTTATATATACTACACTTTACTGCGCTATTTCCCCAAGGTTGGACATTTAAATTTCTTCCAGCTTTTCAGTGTTATAATTAGTGGCACAATTAATATTTTGATTCATAGTTCAGCATTAAAATTTGAGATTACTTAGGAGTACAGCTTCCTGAAACTAGAGTTATTGGTGTGGAGAATTTTATGGCTCATGATTTATATTGCCAATTTGCTGTGCTGAAAGTTTGTAGCAGTTTACACACCCACCAGTGCCTAGCTTGCTTTATTCTTCACAAGCCAAAATATATATTCGTAATATTTTCAGAATTTATTATTTGAAAGCTATAAATTGCTTCTTTAATCCTTGGCTATTTTACATTTTCTTATTCTTCATGAGCCAACGTGAAACTTTATATTTCTTCAGAAAATAGTACAGTTTTAAGTAATCCTTATATTTTTAACTACCCTTGAAATTGTTCTCATTACTTGTTTTTATGATGATGAATTAATAGCTTAAATATAAAGAATAAAACTTCTCAAACTGTAGGAAAACAAAGTGAATATTTTTCTGAAAACTGGATGACAAAAGAGATTATAACTCTACATAAATAAGATAAGCCACAAAAGAAAATCCATATATATGATTTAAAAAATTGAAAACTATGAAGCAAATAATGATTGGAGAAAATATATGTCACTAATATGGTTACATGTTAAAGTATAAGCATGAATGTGTAATCAATAAGATATATGTACACACATATGCACACCAAAGCCAAGATGTATTTTGCATTCGATTTGTTATTTCCACTTTGTGTAATCTTTCATATAACTATTTTGAAAAAATCAATGTTCAGTACATAAGGTATTGGTAATATTTGGCCTTGATTTTCAAAGATAATGTATTATTACTGTAATATGATAAACTATCAGTTTTTGACATTGCATGGTATAAATACATATATATCCTTTTTAAGTTGGGTAGATTAGTTTTACTTATCACCAATTTTTTACTTATCACTAATATTTTTTTTAAAGTTTAGTGCCAGCAGTCATTTGTCTGAAGATGATAAAATGAATGAACAAGAAGCAAATGCAAATTAGTAGAGAATCTAAAAAAAAGATAATTTTTCTGTTAGTCTGTTTTTGAGACACATGCTTATCATTATGACTGCATAGTGAAAACATATATATATATCATCTTTTAAGCTATTAAAACTTTCAATGTAACATAAAAGTGTCACAATATTTCCTCATACTTCTCAAATAGTACCATAATTTTGAGGTATTTTGACCTACATAAACCATTTTGAAAATCAATATGCAACTTGTAAGATTTAGCTAATATTCGGCCTTGGTTTTCAAAGGTAATGTGTTATTACTGTAATATAATAAACTATCAGTTTTTGACAGCTGTAACTACATCTCTGGCTGTTCAATGAGAGGCAAGTGGAGAAAGAAAATTTGAGCACTTACGAAGCTTTACAAACAGCTTAATGAATCATTGCTTCTTTTATATTGAGTAATTCTGTGGCAAAAATCTCATGGGTTATTTAAAGATATTTAACATTTTAAATTCTATACCAAAGGATTAAATTTTAGCTACAATATTTTGTCATGCTTATCTCATTAACATGCCAAATTGTTTAGGATCTTAATGAAAATTTCACGTTAAACAAGAGGCACATGAGTTATAACAACTAACTTTTTAATAACATAAGAGTAGAGTTGAAAGTTTGTAAGTAATTTAGTTTAACTTAAGAAAAAAAGGTCTAGCAGCTGTTAGAACCCAGTCTGTTCTTTCAACCCAGAGAATGCTAAGGAGAAATGACCTAATAAATCACCTAGTAAACATGCTTCCTGATGTTACTGGAAATGTAGTGGACAATTATTACCTAGAGAATGCTTTTAGCAGGGTGTACATTGTCCGTCTGGGTTGCCTATGGTAAACAAACTAGGGATATAGAGATTAAAGAGGCATGATCCACTGAAAAAATGTCACTTATATGACATTTATGTAACTATAGGAGTATAAAATAGACATGTTTCATGATTAAAAGGACTTTCATTGTGCAAGTGATACCCTGCATGACTCACTTAGAGACCTCATATATTAAATTTGGGCCAGAGTATGTACTATTACATCAAGGAAAGACCAAGGCTTTTCCTTAGTGACCTTAGAGGTTTCCATATTTGCCTGTGTCTCATAGCCTTCAGTATCTATGGAATTACTAGTAAAAAAAAAAGTGATACTGAGAGACATGATTCAGGTAGGTCTGATTTAAAAATCCCATTCTCTGTGCTATATTAAACCCTTTATTTCACAATTGAGAACAGAGGTTAAGTAACTTTCCCACGGATACTCTATCTATGAAGTTCTGTAACTTATTAGATGTGTGACCCTGAACAAGTTACTTACTCTTTCCATGCCTCAGTTTCCTCATCTGTTACTATAAATAATAGTATACATATCTCGTAGGTTATTGTCCAGATTAAATGAGCTAATTTATATTAATTTATATCAATGTAGTTAAAATATTTCTCAGAACTATAGTAAGAAAACTATGTTCCTTTTTCTGATTATTGTCCAGCATATTGGAATTGTATAGTTTGGAACTTAAATTGTGAGTTCTTGGCTCTGTCTTTATGTTCTAGGTTTCATTAATTTTTCTATTACTGAAGGAGATAATCTTTTATTTATTTATTTTTTTATTGGTTATGGATATTCATAGGGTACAAAGCTGCTTGTGCTCAAGATGTGATGGCCAGATCAACACCGGCAGCATGTGCATTACTACAAATTGTGATTATACCCCATGTCACCCATCCAATTAATCCCTGATCTCCCTCCCCACCTCCATTTCCCCCACCCCACTTTGCAACCCTAGGTATTCTCTCTCCCTCTGCAAGTCCAATGCATCACTGTGGTCTTTCTGAAGGAGAAAAATCTTAAAACAAACACCTCAAAATATTCCCTTAGTTTTGAAAAATAAAAAATTCTTAGATTTCTCCTGTCTTTTTTAGACTGTACAAACAATGCTTTTCAAGGTTTAATTATTAGTTCACAGGAAAGGGTTAGAAGATTCTATACTTTCAAATACAATGAGTCTCTCTAGCCATGGTCAAGTTTGCTTTTGCTTCTGAACAAGTACAATGGAAATTTAATAATGGCAATGGAGAGACATCTCTATTACAGATGATGTGTAACTGTAGGAATTTATATTGCATGGATGAAATTATCTGAGAGTGTCCTGTGCCTGTCTTCAGTTTTGATTGCTTATTATATGACAAATACCCTGCTAAATGTGTTCACATAAACTCATCTCACTTAATAACTGTGCTATGAGGTAGATATTATGATTGTCCCTATAGTGCAGATGAAGACACTGAGCAGGAAATGTTTAGTAAGTTGCTCAAGTTCTTCTGCTTAACTAGTGGTTTGCTACTATTTGAAGACCAGCAGTCTGATGTGATCCAGTCCCATAATTCTTACTCAATATACCATGCTGGGCAAGTGGCTTTCTCTCTGAGCCTCAGTTATCTCTTTAGTAAAATAGCATAAAGATGAGATAACATATTTAAAGCACTTAGCAGAGTGCCTGAAAAATAACTATATCTTAATAAATTAATTTTAAAAATTGGTATTTGCTGTGTACTGAATGTTCCCCCCAAACTCATTGGAAACTTAATCTCCATTTTAACAGTATTAAGAGGGTAGGAAATCTTATTATAGTGATTTAAAGGTGGAACCTTTAAGAGGTGATTAGATTATGAGGACTGTACTCTTGTGAATGGATTAATCCATTGATAGTTTAATGGAGGGTCTCTGGCATGGTTATCAAGGCTTTAAAAAGAGAGCAAATGAGGAGGTTAGCTCTCTTGCTCTGCCCATTCTTGTCATGTGACACCCTGTATTGCTGTAGAAGAAAACTCTCACCGGATGTGCTCTCTGGACTTTGGACTTCCCCGGCTCCAAAACCCTAAGAAATAAATTTTATCTTTTTATAAATGACTAAGTTTCAGGTATTCTTTATAAAAAACAGAAATGGACTAATACAGTGGTCATATAGACAGTGAATGACAAAGTTGGGATTCAATCCTAATCTATTGAAGATCATCATTGCTGACAGAATTGAAAGAAACACAAAGATGATAATTGTTTGGCTAGTTATTTGTTCATTTTGATTGGCTTATTTTGTTTTAACTCTTGTTGAACATAGTTCTTAAAAAACAAAACCTCTTGCCATCACAATGTCAGTGATTTACCTTTTCTGCTAAAAACTGAGTGGTGGTGTTGGGGAGGGTTAGAGTGGATAGAAGAGGAAATGGAGAAAGGGAAAGAAAAATCTAAGAGAATCTAGTTCATTTGTTTCCATTTAGTTTTATAATAAAGGATAATTCCACCAAAAAAAATAAGAATATACTCTTCAAAAAGAAGATATGTCTGTATATTGTACGTATGTATCTTTTGTTCATAAAGTGGATATACAAAAGACATTCCAGGATATTACAGGATATTAGTGGTTTTATTAGGAATTTGTATTCCTGTGTGAGGTGGAAATTGGGGACAATGTGGGGTTTGGTGAAATCAATAATCTCAAATATAGTTTGTAAAATATAATTTTTTTCACCAGAATAAACAACTTTGAACAGCCAGAGTGTCTTATTTTGCCTATGGGTGTTGTATGACTCATCAGTCATTTCTTTGAATATTTCATTTTCTTGGCATTCAAGTTGAATAGGAAAATACATATTTAATTAAAATTCTAGAGAGTACAACTTTGAGAAGAACAGCATTTTGTATTTCAAATTACATAATACTCTACAACACTTTCAATTTACACCAGAAGATGTATTTGTTCCAGTCAAGAATGCATTGATAAGTCTCATAGATTAGGTATTGTACACAGGCGATAACATCTATCTTCTCAGAATTTATGGTTTAGGGAAACACCAGATGTATTTGTTCCAGTCAAGAATGCATTGATAAGTCTCATAGATTAGGTATTGTACACAGGTGATAACATCTATCTTCTCAGAATTTATGGTTTAACACAGCCTACATAAAAACTAAGGTCTATAAATCACTCACATCTCACATTTCATTTTACTGTGAGTTATTTCTTTGGGTCTCAAGAAAGTATGCTTAGTTCATTTATATAAACATCAGGGTTCACAGAATTGTTTTCAAATGAGCAAGTATGTATTGCTAGTCTTTGGCAGTCAGAACTTAAAAATGTGATCCTTAAATAACAAATCCTACCTTCCTTCCATTAGAGGATATTGTTTTTTGCCAATAAATGCTAATTTATAAGTAATATAAACAAATATAA
Source organism: Galeopterus variegatus (assembly GCF_000696425.1). Taxonomy (NCBI): domain Eukaryota; kingdom Metazoa; phylum Chordata; class Mammalia; order Dermoptera; family Cynocephalidae; genus Galeopterus; species Galeopterus variegatus. The sequence continues at coordinate 45,645 of NW_007732265.1, read as the reverse complement.
AACATATTTTTTACTTGGGATATTTAATTTTTTGCATGCTTTTTACATTAATTTGCTTACGTAAAAAACTTGCATCACATTTCATACGGAATGGTAGTTGCATATCGCATTTGAGGTTTACATTATGAGTTAATAAAAAAGTTTAGATCAAATGATTTATAAAGATTCTTACATGGGAGCGATTAATTAGGATCAATTTTTAAAAAATTAATACTGAATTTCATTCAGTCCATCTATCTGTCTTTGGATTCCAGTGATTTTAAATCTTTACATTCTTCGATTTGACTTTTGAATACTAGAATTTTGGGGGCACTTTAAGAATTAAAAGCCTCTAGAGAATATAAAACATAGGCAACAATTTTATATTTCAGTTACAGTGTATAAGTACCTCTAGCTCATATAAATTCAGTTATGGCAGTATTTGCTTGGGTTATTGATTTTTTTTCTCTTACTCTTTCATGATTTTCTCTTTGCTGTTGGCTTTCAGTATATTTATTATGATGGGGCAGTCTCTTTCTGTTCATGCTACTTAGAATTTGTTAAGCTTCTTGAATGTGTAGATTAATATTTTTCAAGAAATTTTAGAAGTTTTTGGTAATTATTTATTGAATATTTTCCCTCCTTTTTTCTTTCCCTTTTCTTCTACTAATATTGTGAATATGTTGGTTCACTTAATGGTATCCCTACTACTCTGAAATACTGTTTATTTTTCTTTAATCTTTTTTCTTTCTGTTTTTCAGATTGTATAATCCATAGCAATCTATCTTCAGGTTCTCTGATTCTTTTGCCAGTTCATATCTACTGATGAGCTTTTTACTGAATTTTTCTTTTCAATTATTGTAATTTTCAACTCCAGAATTCCCATTTGATTCACTTGTTTATAATTTCTCTCTTTTTTTTGAAATTCTCTAGTTATCAAGACATTGTCATCATACTTTTGTTTACTTTTTAAAGCACTACTTTAGTTCTTTGAACACGTTTATAATGGCTGCTTTGAGATCTTTGTTTAATCTGACATTTGTACCCTCTCACAGGAAGATTCTGTTGTCTGCTTTTTTTTTGTATGTATGGGCCACATTTCCCCATTTCTTTGCATGTCTTGTAATTTTTTATTGAAAACTGGACACTTTACGTAATATATTTTAGTAAACCTGGATACTTATTTCCCACTGGAGTTTGGTGGTGTTTTTTCCCTGTTCATTCATTGAATGACTTGGCTGGGCTCTTTTAATGGTATCTACTTTTCTACCCTGTGAAGGCTTTGCTGTCACTCCTCGGGGGGCAGAGACCTGAGCATGTGAACAGTCATTCTGGGATGACAATGGTTTTGCAGGAATCCCTGTGACTGCCTCCTTCCTTGATATCACTGTTAAGCTGTCTGCTTCTCTTGGTATCACACCCAGCATTTACTGACCAATAATTACTATTCTTTTCATCAGTGCTCTAGAGTACAAATTGTTCCACAGCCTGATCCAATTAAAGTCAGCCCCCTTGACAGGGGTAGTTTTTGAGGCCAATATTTAAGGATTTTTTTCTAACTTTAGGAAGGTTGTTCTTTTATTCCATGATAAACTAGCTGGCCTTTGGTTCATCTTGTTCTTAGGCAGCTACCATCCTCTTAATTGCTTACTACTGATATGCATTGTTTTCAAGAGCACCCTTTGAGTTGGACTTTTTCACACTCTGCTTCAGACAGAGTCAGTTCCTTCGGTTCTTGTGTTCTTGTGGCCTGTCTCTGCCCTTAGAGAACCCTCTGAACCACTGCTGTGGATCTGAGAGCAGAGACACTGAGCAGGAGTTTTAGCCTCTGGTTTTCTCATCTTGCTTATCTTGACATGGATACTCTACCCTATGAGCAAGCTAGGAGATGATGGGGCCCTAGTGTTCTCAGCCTTCCATGCCTGGAATAGAGCCTCTCACCTGCAAGTAGGGACTGGGTGAAAGAAGGGACACTAACATTTTGGCCAAACTCATCTGGAATTTAACTTCTGTAACACATTGTTGGGGGATCAAGAGGTGGAGGAGGGAAATGTTGGTAACTTGCCCCTCCTGAGAGAGCTTAGCCTTTGACTGGCGCCGGGGGAGGGGGACCCCTGTCTTTTTCTACAATTCACCTGGAATGGCGCTTTTATCATGTGCTAGGGGTTAGGGAGGGTGCCATAGAATCTTGCTGGTCTTACCAAAATTAGTGGGTTTTCTTGAATAAATGTTTCTTTAAAGTAATTTTTGCTAGTTATAGTTGACCAAATCCATGAAACTCTTTCTTCTGCCATTCCAGAAATGAAATCATAGGTGCTTGATATTTTAGTAGAATTCTTTACTGCACTTAAATAAACAAGAGGCAAATTTTTCTCAGTAAATCATCAGTTTCCTTTCTTTATTCCTGACTTTCCACTATACTTACAAGTTTTATCATATTTTCACCTACTCTACATTTTGGCCCATTTGCCATCAACTCAACTTAAAGTCTGAAAGTATATTACCAGCTAAAGACAAATTGCATATTAATGAAATATGGTAGCTGACATGATTTTTAATAGTTTAATATGCATAACTACTGTAGTGTACAGGTTGAGAACCACACTGCAGGTTGTAAAACCATATTTTTTTTTATGGTAACCAGTGCAGGAGCTATGAACAGTGTTATCTGCAAATCTCTAAGGAGCACATAGAGTATAATAAATAACTTAGCTCCAGATAAGCTATCAATATCACTTAAAAGTACAAGATCAAACATACAGATCTAAAATATTGATTTCGAAGGTTGTGTATAAAGAAACAGTAAACAAATAAATTGAAATATTTATCCAAAACTATAAAACATAAAAAGGGTATAAACATGAGCAAGTATTTTGCATACAAATGCCAAAAAATATACGCATTTTTTATGATCAGATTTAAAAGATAAATTTCTGACTCAAAGAAAATGTTTAAAATCTATTGTTAATGTATTTCTAAATTCCCTCCATTAAAGTTTATACCACTTTACTTCACATATGTAGTTTTACTCCATGTATTTATTCTATTATGCAAAAAATAAAAACAAAAACAAGTGACTTATCTTTATTCAGCTTCCTTTTCTCATTCCTCAGGCAGATCAAAACCTTACCACGCATCAGGTTCCCTACACTAAATCACAACCTTCCCACTTTCATTAGATGACTACCATTATAGTGAAATTTAGCCAAGTAAGAATTCCCTGTATTTCCCTCTGGTTTCCTTCCTAATGTCTATAAATTCACCCTTTTTTCTGTCCATCTCTCTTAATAAAGTGGTATGGTGACAGATTCCTTGAAGGCTAATCTTTAACCTGTGCTTTTTACTCAGTCCCTTAATCTACATTTCTGTTATATCTATTTCTTATCCCTCTTATTGTTTAGTATCTTCCTCTCTATTGAATTTGTCCTCTCATCTAAGAACTGTGCTCAAGGGCCGGCCCGGTGGCGCACTGCTACAGTGCGCCACTTGGGAGTGCGGCGGCGCTCCCGCTGAGGGTTTGGATCCCACATACAGACCGGTTCCTGCTCACTGGCTGAGCAAGGGGTGGACGCGGCACCGAGGGTTGTGATCCCGTTGCCTTTCCCGGTCCGGTGCGGGCGCGACACTGAGGGTTGCGGTCCGTTGCCGGACACGAAAAAAGGGAAAAAAACAAAAACAAAAACAAAAACAAGTGAACAGAAAGTTGCCAGGCTAGAAATAAAATTTATCTGAATACTGTAATATGCATATTTTAGTCATTAGCATATGCTTATTGGCTATTTGTATTTCTACCTTTATGAACTGAGTGTTTATTTCTAGTGGAATATTTTCCTTTTTTCTGTAAGAAATCAGAATTATTACTCACGCTGTATTAGTCTGCTTGGGCTGCCATAACAAAATACCACAGACTGGGTGGCTTAAACAACAGAAATTTATTTTGTCACAGCTCTGGACATTAGAAGTCCAAGATCAAGGTTCTAGGAGGGTTGGTTTTTGGTGAGGTCTCTCTTCTCAGCTTATGGATGTGCACTGTGTCCTTGCATGGTCTTTTCTTTGGTGTGCATGTGGGAAGAGAAAGCTCTAGTGTCTATTCCTCCTCTTATAAAAATACCAACCCTTTGGAATTAGGCTCCATCTTTATGACTTTAATAACCTCCTTTATAACCTTAATTAGCTCTTTAAAGGCCCCTATCTCCAAGTATAGTCACATCCAGGATTAGAGCTTCAACATATAAATTTTGGTGGGACACAATTTAGTCTATAACACACACACACACACACACACACACACACACACACACGCATACACACTATAGATGTTGCAAATAAAATTTTTCAAACGTTTTTGTCTATTAAGAGTACTATATTTTTGTTTTCTTTAGGAAATTAAAAAAATATAATAATAGCAAGATCTATTACTAGTCTTTATGTAGTTTTCACATTTTTTTCAATTTTTTATTTTTTAACTTAGAAAAATAAGTAGGTATTTTTGATTGCTATTCAGATGAATTACTATAAAATAGTGCTGCTACACTTCTAAGTAACTATGTTCATCTGGTTTACTTATTGGAAAAAAAAAGTCAAGTCTAGTTAATTTTTATTTTTGTTTAATTTTTACTTGATGGCTCACAGGCCAAGGAGATAGAGTTAGGAGATAAACCTAAGAACTGCTCAAATTTACCATGGGGGCTGTTCTAGCACAAATGTGACTGTATTACTTCCCCTGCTGCCAACCCCAGCCCTGATGCTTGAGCAGGAACAAAGGTGCACAGAAATGGCTCATGTTACCCAGATGGATTATATTGCACTTTTGCAAGTTGATGTTTCATGTAGGCATATCCAACTGATTATATACCTCTGCCTTAATACCTCAAGAACAACAGAGGTTTAGGGGAATGAGTTTTGGTTTGGAGAAATGTAACTTATAATGTGGAAAAGTTATCAAATGACATTGAATGGCAAAAAACATGACAAATATCAATAAACACAATAAAGGTATTAATGTGGCTAGTGAGTAGAAGATGTTGGTTGTGTCAGCTAGTAGTAATAACAAAAAGTAGAGTTCCAAGCTATTTAAGGGACTAGATTTAAGTATTCACACACACACTTGTTCTCATAAATTGCCAAAAATATATCTAAAAACATATACATACTAGATGGAATAATAGAGAAAACTCTTACACAGGTACACTCATAAAAAGTATTCAAAAATTTTAAAACATTTGAGTTAGACACTTTTTTAAAAGAATGAAGGCAGAATCCTTTTGATACTACACTTTAATTTTCATACATCTTAGAGATCATATAATAAAAAAATCTGTATTCTGGCAAATGTATCAGCTTTGTACAAAACACTTCATCTGCTGGTGCATTTAATTGTTTTGTATAGTTCCATGCTTTATTAGTAAATGTGAACCTCTAAATGAAAAGTCAAGCTAATAAATAATAAAAAACCTAAAAATTATAGCAGTAAATAATTTGCATGAATGTACATTTAAAAATATTCTCCAATTTATTAGTACCAGTCTGCTCAAGTTGCCCTAACAAAATACCATACACTGAGTGGCTTAAACAACAGAAATTCATTTCTTACAGTTCCAAAAGTTGGGAAGTCCAAGGTCAAGGTGCTGGACAGGTAGACTTCATTCTGAGGACTCTTCTCTTGTCTCACAGGTGTCAGCCTTCTCGCTGTGTGGTCAAGTGGCCTCTTCTTTGTGCACATGCTAAGAGCTCTCTTTCTACCTCCTATAAGGCCACAAATCCTGTGACGACAGCCCCACCCTTATGACTTTAGTTAACTTTAATGATTTCCTAAAGGCCCGATCTCCAGATACAGTTACACTGGAGGTTTGAGTTTTAACATATGAGTTTTGGTGAGACACAATTTAGACAAATATGTAACTGCAGCCATTATATAAGACCTACTGGGCTAGGTTAATCTTGAATATAAGTAAATGATACTGACAACAGCAGTATACTGACATCAGCGGGGTTCAATCATGTAGAGAGTTGTAAGTATCACAAGGATAGAAGATGGCCAGAGTGGCAGAAATCTAGATTTCTGGGACAGAGATCAACTACTCACTATATTTGTCAAGGTAGTGGAGAACAACCACCCAGAATCTTACATACATGCCATGCCTCTCTCTTGCATTTTTTACTAATCCTGGTAATGCTATTAAGACTCTCTCATGGATGGTTTCCTGTGTATTTCTTTGTTTATTTTCTTTCTCATTGGCCTGGAATCAATAATTAATGCTAAATTCTGATGTTATTGTCCCTGGATAATAAGATAGTATAAGTTTGAATTACAAAACCCACATAAAGGATAAACCTTAGTATTGAGTTTGAAGGAAACATATTAATCCATCTATCTATCTCTATCATCATCATCATCTGTCAATCAATCAACTGATTTGATTGATCTATCATCTATCTGTCTAATTATCTACCTATTCTTTCGGTCCTGAAACACATAGACGGGAAGGTGGCCTCATTGTGTAGCTGGGCAGATTTTTTTTTTCTAGTCCACTTTACTGAATTTGCAGCTCATTGAAGATTCTATCTGCATGCAAGTGTCTTGGTATCAATTCCCTGCTCTGCTAAGCCCATGGGCTGTCTCCACATGGGCATGAAAACTCAAGCTCTAGGTTGCTGATTCAAATGCCCTCAGCCATCAAGGTAGCTAGAGAGTCAACCAAATGTTTATTGCTTTGGTTTGTGCTTACCTTTGTGCATGTGTGTCTTTCTAAATTTTTTATTTTGTAAATTATTGAAATATTTAAAAATTATGAGAATTTTCCAGCAATATTGTAAATGAATTTGGATAGGCATGTTGTGCATTCTCCCTCTAAACATTCCCTAAAGCCCAGTGGCTAGAACAATTTAGTTTACTGGAAAACTAAGCAAATACCAAGTAAATGGCAACTGAAAACAAGATTTGTGTCACAGATAATGTTGTTCTTTAATTCCACTGACCGTGGACTTAGTTTCATGGACATGCTCAAGGAAAAGGTGCTGGAAAGGTAAATCCCTTCTAATCTATCAGCTTGATAAATAATAATAATTTGAATATTTGCCATCAAAATAATAAAGATTATTGCATTTTGTTAGTGAAGATTATATGATTTACATCATAGAAGAGTGGCAGAATACGTCACCCCATAATATGCCACTTTGGCTGAGAATTATTTGGAACCAAAGGCACTTGAGAAACAGCAGATGCAAAAAAGGCATTCTAATTTACCTTTTTCTTCCTGAAATAAGGAGGTAAAATCTTCCAAGTGAAAGATACCCTCTCTGTACCAGGAGAAAAGAAACATTCTTTTATGGAGAATCGTAGTCTGTAACACATAGTCTGTAAATTATTATAATCTTGTTATAATAATTATTATCTTTCTTTATCTTCCACACATAATTTAGTGACTTTTTCACCATTACCACTCTTTGTTCAATTCAGTGTATACATGCTCAACTCTAACGGGGTCTTCGGGTCTTCATTTTATGAGAGCTCCTGCATCATGTTAAAACTCAAATTTATACGCTTCTCTTCTGTTAATCTATTTTATGTCAATTTAATTCTCAGGTCCTGCTGGGGGCCCTGTGAGAGTAGAGGTAAAGTTTTGCCTCCTGTACATCATTAATATGTATATTTTTATTTCTTTCAAAGAGGATTTTTGTTGCATTGAGTTTTATATTATTTTACATTTAATATTACATGTGTAACAGAAAAGCAACCAAAGTCAGATCACAGCAAATCTTTCATAGTTTTTATCTGTATAAGACTTAAAAGTGAGTGCTACCAATCTGCCTGTTCCGACCTTTCTGATTAAGAGCTGCCACTTCGTTCCTTCCTCTCCCTAATCAGTCTTTTTCCTTTCCTTCCTTTCTTTCAACAACTCTGATTGGGCAAGAATGCTCACCCTGTGTTAGCAACCAAGGCCAGACTTCCAATTAGTCCTAACCCGTTTTTCAGGGAGTTTGCAAGCTAGTCTCAACTTTGCCAGAAATTCTACTTCTGACAACACAAGACTACCCCTTCACTTTAATGCTTAAATCTCCACATCCAAGAGAGTATGGTTTGCATGTAACATACATAACGCCACACTGTGCATGCATGCTCAACCCCACTTGAATATGCAAAGAAATAACCCAGTTCTTGTTAAATATGTGTAAGTTCCCACAGCTAGATCCTTAAAGGCTACATCCCCTGCCTGCTCTGTTAAATGCTCACATCACTGTCTTTTGTGTTTCTATTGGCATACACAATAGACACAGATCTTGCAGATGTTTACCTGAGACAGCAAGGGCATTAATAATCATATGATATTTCAAAAGGGAACATGTACTTGCCTTAGAAAGTGTGTTTAAGCATTTATATTAACATTTTGAGAAATATGATAGATGAAAACATGGAATGTGTTTCCAAAATATAATTACTATAAAGGTTCTATTTGATTTTCAAAATTTGCTTATTTTATTAATATTAATTGTTTTATCATTTAATTAAATTCTTTCTGTTCCTAATTAGTACATATAAAACCTGAATAATACTCATAAAACTATAAATGACACCTTTGAAACTCAGTCAATTACATATTCCAAGAAACTTGAAGACAAAAATCAGGAAATTAGGGATACTAAATATAGTTAACATCTCTGATAATAAATTATATTAATTTTTATTCTTTAGATTCAGAACCATAGCGGAATTATTCCCACATTTGTCATTAGAAACTTGACTCTGGTACTAGCTGTTCAACTCTGAATTTTAATATCTCTATTTGTAAATTGTGGAAACACAGCACTTTCTTCATAAGGTTATTGGACAAGATGTGAATATTATTTGGGTTTTATTTAGGATAACGTTATAGGTAATTTTTTTTCCCCATAAAGGTATATTGAAGTACTAACTCCCAGTACCTGCGAATGTGTCCTCACTTGGAAATAGGATCTTTGCAGATGTTATCAAATTAAAGCATGGGGTGAGCCAGGCCTTAATCCAATCTGGCTGGTGTTTTTATAAAAAGACATGTGAAGACAGAGGGCAGACAACCATGTGAAGTTGGAGGCAGATATTGAAGTGACACTGTCACAAACCATGGAAAACCTGGGGCTACCAGAAACCAGAGGAGGCAAGGAAGGGTCCTCCCCCAGGAGGCTTCAGAGAGAGCATGACCATGCTAATGCTTTGATTTCGGACTTCTGCCTCCAGAACCGAGAGAATAAATTTCTGTTTTTTAAAGGCACCCAGTCTGTGATACTAAAGTATTACAGGTATCCCAGGGAACTAAAAGGTTACTCCGTACAGTCTTGACAAGCTCGGGAAACTCTGCTTGATCTCACACTTACATATTTTGCCATCCTATAGGAAGCTGATAAAGTGACACAGCTAAGAAAATATTTATAGATTTTACCAAATGTAAGGACTTAAAAGTAACTTTGAACCTTACTATCAAACTAGTTGTAGACCAAAGGGAGGAAAACATTTCCATAAAACTGATATTTCTGTTTCTGTTTCTGTTTCACTTGAGGAGTATTGATTGAGACAAATGTTGCTTTGTTGTACATAGCTAGAAGAGAGGTTTTCAGTTTCTAGACATTGTGTAGTGATATCTACCAATCATGTGAAATATGCTGCATATCTCTGGAAAAGAAATTTCTGCAGATGAGAAAAGCATACCTTTATAAGACATTACCTTGCTTTGCCAAAAAATGACAAAGTATTATACCTGTGCTCATTCTAATCTGAAATCTTTTCTACAAATTTGCTTCCCAGTTACGTTGTTTAAAAGATTTTTCGCATTCTAAAGCTATTACACAAAACATACATATCATTTGAAGAGCAATAAGTATCTACTTAGGTTAATGATTTATTGAATCAAGCAGTAATAATAAATACTTTATAAGTCCAATTAAATAGATTAACCACAACAGGCTGAAATAACAAAAGCCACTCCATCGTTCAATGGCCAGCTAAAATGGACCTAAATGTTACAGGACACACTCAGCTCCAGCTGAGGCTCCCCCAAATTGACACCAAACTCACAGGTCCGGCTGCCTGTCCCCAGACAAAAAGCAAACCACTCAAAAGTCAAATGTTGGTGAAAATGGAAGTCAGCTTTTATTCAGGAATACCAGTGACCTGAAGAGAGATGTTAGGTGAACACTTCTCTCTGGTAAACCTGAAGGAGATTGTTCAGGTTAAAGCCATCTCAGAGACTCACGTTTACTGAGGGGTTTTTAAAGAGAGAGTTGAGGGAACAGAAAATGGGAAAATGAAATGCAGGAGGGAGGGGCATGTGCAAGGGCCAGGTGCAGTCTTGTCAAGAAGACTTGTCTGCTTTATGCTCCTGTCCTTGTTATTTTGGTCCTGCAGGATGATGACATCAGCATAGCTTTATTGATGTCTTCCTTTGTTTCCCGGTGTCTGGACAGTACGTGCAAGTCTGCAGCTCCAGGCTGGCCGGAAAACAACTTTACATTCATATAAATAATGTCATTTTGCCCTATAACCAAGGTTCAAAAATATCAAATAACCATGAGAAAAGAGGGAACTAAGACAAATGCATGCCAAGAAAAAAACTTTTTATAATCTTTTAGAGCCCATGTGGTTTTAGGTCCCAACATGGCTTCAGTCCTGCTCACTCCAACAGACCAAGGCAGAAAAGGAAAGGCCTAGCCATAATAAATAAAAATAAATAACACCCCTACAACACATCCTTCCTTATTCCTGAAGACCTTAATGTCAGGAGTCCCTGCTACGAATTAGTACAGGAGTTCACAGCCTCCAGAGATTTCTTTGGATTCTGTTTTCTTTTGAATTGAAGTGTAGGGTCATATAGCAGTACCTGCATTTCTATANTCTTTTAGAGCCCATGTGGTTTTAGGTCCCAACATGGCTTCAGTCCTGCTCACTCCAACAGACCAAGGCAGAAAAGGAAAGGTCTAGCCATAATAAATAAAAATAAATAACACCCCTACAACACATCCTTCCTTATTCCTGAAGACCTTAATGTCAGGAGTCCCTGCTACGAATTAGTACAGGAGTTCACAGCCTCCAGAGATTTCTTTGGATTCTGTTTTCTTTTGAATTGAAGTGTAGGGTCATATAGCAGTACCTGCATTTCTATACCAAACTTTCTTTTCCTTATTTTTTTCCCTATCCATTGCTACAATTTATCCTGAGCACACTTATCACGTCCATTTCTATTAGAAGATGAGAACTTGATGTAAATATAAGGCAAAATAAGCTCTGATTTAGGGAGGAGATTGTCAATTTGATATTTCTTATATTACCATTTATAGTTCAGTTCTATGATATTCTTCCCAACTTCTTCAAGCATTCATATTTCTGGGAAATTTTGTGGGGAGCATCTGAAAGCCTGGCCCAGTGATGTATAGTACTTGTTAAAAACAATTGAGTAAGCAAGGTATTCAGGCTTCATTTTTCTTCAAATATAGAAGCCATTGAGAATACCCATCTGCAAGAGATACAAGTTTTTATTTCCCCTGCTTCAAAAAGCTGTAAAACGAATTGCTTATTAAATGTGATATAAAAAATAATGGACTTCACAGTACTGTAATTCTCTGCCATAAAAAAGCCATCAAATGGGTATAACTAACACTGGTGCCTTGAACAATGCAAGCTATAATGTAAAATTGAAAGGAAGTGTACAGTAAATTATGCACTGTGCACTTGTGCTTGCTTGAGGCATAATCTCTTACTCTCCTTTTGAAGTAATTTTTTGCGTGGCTCCCATTTTTCCTTTATTCAATTTTCTTTCTACAT
>NW_007732265.1:31269-33281 GCF_000696425.1 Galeopterus variegatus | reverse complement strand
CCTTTTGAAGTAATTTTTTGCGTGGCTCCCATTTTTCCTTTATTCAATTTTCTTTCTACATGTGTTTACTGTCAAATATTGTATGTGTGTGTATAGACAGATACAAACTAGGAATCCACCTAACATAAAAATAAAAGCTAAGAAATCATGCCACCATTACTACACCAAACACCAAATTAAAAACAAAAACAAAAACATTCCTAGCACAGAGTTCTTCAAAAGTGCTTGTGAATGCTTTAGCACATTAATATTTTTTTTTCTGCCAAATTACATTCAATGAGGGTTGTAGCAATTTTTATTGCTACCAAGAGTGCACAAGAATGCCTGACTCACAGAACTATTTTCAGATGGTTTTTAAAACTTTGACAATTTCATACCATGTAAACAGTACTTTATTGTTGCTTGAATTCATATTTCTTTGATAACAGGGTCATTATTTTATTGCATGTTCGATACTCATTTGAATTCCTCCCTTTTTTTTTCTTTAGAGGTAACTTTCTTAGAATTGCTTTTTACCTTTTAAAATTGTTATTTCAAAAATTATTTTCTTTAACTGATTTGGTAGTGAGATAGGAGGTGCTCATTTTTCCTGGGATCAGGTTTCAGGCAACTCCCATGGGTCTCAAACCACTCCCCCAGGACTCAATTCCATCCTCTGGGACCTGAGTTAATAATGTTTGTTGCACCTATTTTGGGCACAAACACTTAGAGATTGAGACCACAGGAGGCAGATTTATGTAATTTTGGTGGTTGGGCATGCTCAGTAGAAAGGAGTTTATCCTACAAATGGCCTTCCGCTGGGGGTGCTAAAGAGCACCTGCCATATTTTAAGTGTATTTGGTGGAATTTGACCAATGAGCATGCTCCAAAGAGACCAACTGAGCATGAGCAATGTTAAGCTACATAACCTGTTACATAATCAGGAACCACTCCCTTAGTTAACTATTCATTAGATAACATGAATATGTATAGATAGCCAAACTATAAAAGTTGAGTCTGGGAAGAAGGTGGGGCTGCTGCTCAGTCTCTCAAACCAGCCTGCACTTTGCAAAGTGTGTATTTCTTACTTTTGTATTAAACTTGCTGTGCTGCTGCTCACTCACTGGAGCTAGCCAGCACTTTCCCTGTGAAGTGTATATTATTTATTCTTTATATTAAATGTGTTTTTGCTTTCTACTCTGACTCTGCTCTCTGGTGGAATCAAGAATCTGGTAGAGGACAGGTGGGTTGAGCTAGACCATCAGATCTCCCAGACCTTCTCCTTTGGTAACAATAAAATACTGAATTTATTAAAATTTTTCTTTTTGTATGTATTTTAAACATGTAGTTTGGTTTTCAGGCTCTTCTTTCATCGTTTTTGTGATGCTTATGCTATGTTGAAACTTATAACTTTTATACTTGAATATACCAATTTATTCATTGGTCATTTTTTACACATAGGAAATATCGTCCATCCCAAGATCACATACGTGTCTGCTGTGGATTGAATGTCCTCCCCAAATTCACTGATGCTTGATCCCCATTGTAAGAATGTTGAGAGGGTGGGGAATTCAGTTATGGTAATTATGGTGAGATTTTTAAGAGGTGATTAGATTGTGAGGACTATGCCCTTGTAAATGGATTGATTCATTTGTGGAGTAATGGGCATGGTTCTGATGGCTTTAAAAGGAGAGTGAGTCAGAAGCTTAGGTATCTGTAGCTCCAGCCATTCTTGCCATGTGACAGCCTGCATTGCTGTGTGGAGTCACCACAAACAAGGCTCTCACCAGAAGTCTTCCCTGGGCTTTGGACTTTCCAGCCCCTGAAACTGTAGGAAATAAATTCTATTTCTTTGTAAATTACCCAGTTGTAGGTATTACTGTGATAAGCAACAGAAAACAGACAATACAGTGTCCATATATATTTTTTAGTTCTTTCACTTAAAAAAATTAACCATTAAATCTTTCAGTAATTCATTTTATACATCAAAAATCACTTTTTAAGAGTTAAACATGTCCATTTGCTAAATAATC
>NW_007732265.1:27832-30571 GCF_000696425.1 Galeopterus variegatus | reverse complement strand
ACTTATTGAAATCTCATTATTGCATATATTTAATTCTACTGTTAATTTTATTTTCTATAATGTTACAATAATTTATATAGTCTATTTAAAGTACCATATTACTAATTATGTGTTTCATAATAACTGGTAGTAAAAACAACCTCTATTATTCTTCCTAATCAAAACATTCTTGAATATACTTAAAATATAATTTACAGTTAATTTTTCCAGTCCCAAAAATGTACCTTTGGTATATGTTTAAAATTACTCTATGTTTGTTGATGCATTTCAGAAATTTGGTTTACAGAGCATAATGTTAGGAGCCCAGAGACAAACTGCTCAGGTTTACATCCTGATTTTTCCGCTTCTTAGCTTTGTGATTTGGAGAAAGTTACTTAGCCTCTCTGAGCCTCAGGTTTTTTCACTGGTAAAAGGTAGAATAATAAATCTATCTACCTCCTTAGGCAATAGACAGAATTAACTAATATAATATATAAATAGAATAGTGTCTGGTATATAGTGTTACTCAAAAATTTCTTCAATAAATTTGGGTCTCTATTTATTTAAATTTATTTTTGTATCTTTCTGTAGAACTTTTTACTAGATTCATAGAAATACTGCACTTTTACTGTGTTCTAGTTCCATGCCCTACCCTCCCATCCCCTGACAGCTTTATTCTTTCCTTCCTTCTATATTTTGCTTTAGCTTTGTAGTAATTTTTCACTTTAACATGAACTATTTTAGGTTGTGAATTTCTCTCTTCAGTGCAGCTTTGGCCATGCTTGTTAAATGTTAATTTGTAGTAATTACATTTTTATTTTTCCCTAGTTTGTGACTTTGCTGGCCAGCCAGTACAAATTCACCCGAATTTAAATATATGTGATGTTTTAAAAATTTTAATGATAATTTGAATGCTGCTNTGTGATGTTTTAATAATTTTAATGATAATTTCAATGCTGCTGTGACAATTTAATTACAAATTCCCTTTCCTCAAGCAGTTTCTTTTCTATTTTTGTTTGCGTGTAATTTATTTTCACTAAGTGTTTTCTTATCATTTCACCTTTTATATCTTATTTCACAAAAGCTAAATTTCTTGCATTTTGTGATAATATAAAATTCTTTAGTAAATATTTTTATTTTTTAAAGGTGTGCATTTCTCCCTTAAGTTGAGTGAAATAACCAGGCACAGAGGGATAAATACCAAATGTCCTCACTCATAAGTGAGTGCTAAGAGAGGAAGAAGGAAGGAAAGAAAGACCACAGCGGTGCATTAGACTTGTAGATGAAGAGAGCATACCTAGGGATACAAAGTGGAGTGGGGAAACGGGGATGGGGAAGGAGGTTGGGGATAACTGGGTGGGGACATGAGGAATAATTTCAAATTGTGGTAATGGGCATGCTGCCAGTATGGATCTGGCCATCACATTTTGGGCATGAGTGGTGACAGTCAGCTATGAATATTCATAACCAATAAAAATAAATAAATAAATGAAAATTTTACTTTGAAAAAATAATGTGTGCATTTCTCCAAAAAGTTCAACCATATATCTTCCCCTTTTGAAAATAGCGTACTCACTGGCCAGCCGGTTGGCTCAGTTGGTTAGAGTGCCGCCTTGTAGCACCAAGGTGAAGAGTTCAGATCCTTGTACTGGCCAGCCACACAATACACAAATAAATACATAAAATAAAAAATTTTTTAAAAAGATTATAATCTCACAGGCCTATTTTCTTTGAATTTATCTGATTAATCAGAGATCTAGGCACAACCACTTTTTTATGGAAAGTAGAGTGGGAGAAGTCATCTCAGTTTCTCTCAGTTGCCACCTTTCTGCTATTAACATCATCTTTCAAGACATTTAACTTCAAGCCTGATTGATGTACAAGGACCCTAATCAAATTCCTCATATATTATTATCATTTAGTAACTACTGGTCTGAAAAAATATCTCCTGATCCTAACAACTGATTATCTTGCTGTGAATTGTATAATTTCTTCCTAGAAAATTTGAAGCAGTTTGTATCATTTCCTTCAGTATATAGAATGATTAAAAATATAAAATTTCTATGATAATTTTTCTAGATACTGCTCCTTCTATTGCAAACAGTTTTTTTCCATAACAAAGTACCAACCCCTGTTTTCATACAAAGATTATTGGAAATGCAGCCCTAAAATTAATATACAAATGTGGGGTATCAAACGGGAAGATGAAGGACTGAGAGAGCCCTGGCTGCCTGGGAAATTAGCTCCCAGAGAGGGTAACAGCACTCTTTCTTCTGGTGTGGGAAAGGACTGGCCACTGGAAGACATGGGTTTGGCACATGAAGTTAGGTGGCAGAATATGGAATACACAGTCATTTGATCACCCAATATCTGTTTCCCATCTCCCTTGTAATACAATCCCTTGTAATACACTTTGGCCATGGATCACAATTTGCCTAAGCCCTGCCTTCTTTTGCCAGACAATTGATTTTCTTCTCTTTTAAAGCTTTGTGTAACTGCAACCTGTACAATGATATATTAGGGTAAGGGTGATGGGGAGCTTCCGGGAAGACTTTTCTTTGATTAATAAAAATGACAGATGTAGCTGGAACTTCCTGTTCACATGTTCTCCTTGCTTTGAACTCAGACCTGATACTGTGCTGCAGCAGCCTTCTCATGACCATGAGGCAACAAAAATGAAGATGAATGGGCAACATTGTGAAACATATAAAAAGCTCCCAGCCTGGGGTCTTAATAACGTTGTTTAACCACCGAAACATT
>NW_007732265.1:20632-26832 GCF_000696425.1 Galeopterus variegatus | reverse complement strand
AGACTTTTCTTTGATTAATAAAAATGACAGATGTAGCTGGAACTTCCTGTTCACATGTTCTTCTTGCTTTGAACTCAGACCTGATACTGTGCTGCAGCAGCCTTCTCATGACCATGAGGCAACAAAAATGAAGATAAATGGGCAACATTGCGAAACATATAAAAAGCTCCCAGCCTGGGGTCTTAATAACGTTGTTTAACCACCGAAACATTGCAACTGCCATCACATTTCACTTCATATGAAAATACGCACTGATTTAAGCCACTCATAGTTGGAATTTTTACTTGAATTTGAAAGCATACCTGCATAGGCAGATATCTTCTACCATTTTTCCATTGTTTTATGTCAATATTATATTAGTACTTGGGTAGTAGAAATTCATCCTCAATCCTAGTCAATTATTGACTAATGTTACATTTTCTAGTATTGACAAATACTTTTCAGTTTTGTAACTGAGGAATAAAGGAAAGATGATTAGCTGTTCATAGATTATGAGCAGTGTAATTCCAAATCAGACTATAAGCAAATAATTTATATGGTTAAAATTTCCATTCTACAGCATTATGGAGTTCAGGATTTTAATCTAAAACAGAGGTATTTAATTTTTTTTCCAATACCCCATTGCCACCACTTCTGATCTGAGTAAAAATCTCTCCTGTCAGCTTCCACACTCCCCTCTACGTTTAACTATCAGGTGTGATATTTCCTTTTTCATGGAGAGGGATAATTTCAAAGAACTGTTGTAGAAACAGAAAGAAGATATTCTAGATGCAACCACATAACTTTTTATCTTTGTTGTTATGAGTTTTACAGGCTGTCTTCTGTATTTTTTTCTATAACAAAATCTACCCTAATTTATTGTACTTGATTTAATGATTTTTTTTTCCCCTGCTGTAGAGTATCAATTTCACTAAGGCAAGGGTTATTGTACCTGGCACATAGTAGTTATTCTGTGAAGGCTTACTTGCTGAATAAAAAGGCTTACTTGCTGAATAAATAAATGAACCTCACTGTTTTAATATTATATTTTTTGTAAGTAGACTTTATGTTTTAGAGCAATTTAAGAATCACAGCAAAATTGAGTAAAAGGTATAGAGATTTCCCAAATACCCACTATTCTCATATAGGTCAGCTTCCCCTGCTGTTGAAAACTTCCCCCAGAGCAGAATATTTGTTACAATTGATGAACTTACATTGACACATTACTATCACCCAAAGTTCATAGTTTACATGAGGTTTCACTCCTGGTGTTGTACATGCTATGGGCTTTCTTCACTGTATAAAGACATGTGTCCACAATTACAGTATTAATTACAATTAGTAACAATTGCAGTATTGTACATGATAATTTCATTGCCCTAAAAATCCTCTGTGCTTAGTCTATTCATCCCTCCCTTCCTCCTAACTCCTGGCAATCATTGATCTTTTTTCTGTTTCCATAGCTTTGCCTTTTCCAGAACATCATAATAGTTGAAATCTTACAGTATATAGCCTTTTCAGATTGGCTTATTTTACTTAGTAATATGCATTTAATTTTCCTCCATGCTTTTCCTTGGCTTAATAGTTCATTTCTGTTTAGTGCTGAATAATAATCCATTGTCTGCATGTATCACAGTTTATCTATCCGTTTACATACTGAAGGACTTCTTGGTGGCTTCCAAGTGTTAGCAATTATAAATCTGCTGTACATGTCTGGGTGCAGGTTTTTGTGTAAATAGAAGTTTTCAACTCATTTGAGTAAATCCTAAAGAGCACGATTGCTGGACTGCATGATAAGAATATGTTTAGTTTTGTAAGAAACTGCCAAACTGTCTTCCAGAGTGTCTGGACCTACATTTTGCATCTCCAACAGCAATGAATGAGAGTTCTTGTTGCTCCACATCCTTGTCAATCATTTGATTTTGTCATTGTGTTACCAGGCACAGGTCTGGCTGCCTGTCCCCTTTCAAAAGCAAATCGCTCAAAAGTCAAATGTTAGTGAATATGGAAGTCAGCTTTTATTCAGGAATACTAATGACCTGAAGAAAAAAGATGTTAGGCTAGCCCATCTTTCTGGTAAACCTGAAGGAGAATGGCCAGACTAAAGCCATCTCAAAGACTGAGGTTTACTGAGGGTTTTTTAAAGGGAGGGTTGAGGGAATGGAACATGGTAAATGAAAAGTAGGAGGGAGGGGGACGTGAACCAGGTGGGCTCTGTGCAAGGAGCCACGTGAAAGGTTTTGCCAAGGCTCCCTCTGTTTTCGTTTCTGATCCTTGCTGTTATCTCAGGGTCTGGAGGGTGGAATCAGCACAGCTTTATTGATGTCTTCTTTGGTTTCCTAGTGACTGGATAGTACATGCAAGTCTGCAGCTCCAGGCTGACCGGAAAACAACTTTACATTCATGTAACTAATGTCATCTTGCCCCATAACCAAGGTTCAAAATATCAAATAACCATGGCAAAAGAAGGAACTCGAAAAATGCATGCCAAGAAAAAAACTGTGTCCTTTTAAAATCTTTTAGAGTTCATGCAGTTTTAGGTCCCAACATGGCTTTGGTCATGCTCACTCCACTTTTGATTTTGGCCTTTCCAAAAGATGTAAGACAATATGTTTTTAATCTGTGAGCCCCTACTAGTGATTATCACCAAAGATTTTCTTTCTCTACGATTTATAGAACTGGAAAACGGAAGAGAAAATTCTTAAATTTCTTTTTATGACTTTTTAACCTTGAGTTTATCAAAAAGATGAAAAGGGTGTTGATCTTTGCACATAAATTGTCCTGTTCTGAATATTTTTAAATCATATTTTTCCCCTTAAAAATGAACTGATTCTGTATATAATTGGGCTGAACATGAATCATAAATTAAGAGATAACTTTTCAGAGGTCTGATGAATTTAATATAAATAAATATCTTTTTTTATATTATCTTGAAAGCAAACATAAGGTTTACTGGATGAGAAATGTATTATTACTTTAAGAAATAAGTACAGGGATCTGTACGTAGAAAAGGAGCCTCAAAACTATGAAGCTATTAGTTTATAAAAGCTACATGCCGCCCCCTTTTCCTCCTGAGGGAAGGAGAGAAACCTTTGCTCCCTGTTCCTTTGAAATCCTTTGAAATGTAAATGAATGATTCTGCAGATCTTGATTTCACTCCCATTTGAAATATAAACAAATCTTCTCTAAATTTCTCCTATGGTCTCTGGCTATTACCACCCTTTAACTTCCAAGATTGTCCTTTACCCAGGTTACGGTGCTCTTTCCTTAGAAAGCACTAACCATTTGTTAATGTGAAAATATTTCTTCTGGAGTTCTACAAGGTAAATAACCAAAATAATGTTATGTTTCGTTAAAGTTTTTTTTTCTCTAAGAAAGACAAGATAATTGATCTGTACTCCTATGTTTATTGCACATTACTCCCAATAGCCAAGATATGAAAAAAGCCTAAATGTCCCGGTGCTATGGGTTTTCTTAACTATATAAGGACATGTATCCACAAGAGAAGAATGGATATATGCATGAGGGGTCTTCAAAAACATGGAAATTCTTACATTGTCTTTTAATTACACTTTCCCACAAACTTTTTGAAGTACCCTTATATAAATTCTATTAGTCCAGGTTCTCTTGTTCATAACAGAATATGTGAAACTGGGTAATTTATAAGAAAATGAAATTTATTTCTTACAGTTTTGGAAGCTGAGGAGCCCATGGTTCAGGGTTACATCTGATAAGTGCCTTCTTCAGGGTGGGAATTCTCTACAGGGTCCTGCGGGGACCAGGGTCTAACATGGTGAAAATGGCATGAACAAGAGAGCTAACCTTCTCACTTGCTTTCTTTATAAAGCCATCAGAACCACTCCCTGATAATCCTTTAATGGATTAATCTATTCATGAGGTCCCTGCCTTCAAGATCCAGTCATTTCCTAAAGGCCCCCACCTTTTATGTACCATCTTTGGAGGATTTCCCACTCTCTAAACACTGTTACAATGGGGAATCCAGTTTCCAATACGTGAACTTTTGGGGGACACATTCAACTCATAATATGTATTTATTATGTATTATATATACACATAAAGTACCTATAATACATACATAGGTACTTATATAGACATATACACAATGGCATATTATTCATCCTTAAAAAAGAAGAAAATCTTGTTATTTGCAACAACATGGATGAACTTGGAGGACATTGTTCTAAGTAAAAAAGAGACTATGAGAGACAAATACCACGTGATCTCATACATAGAGAAACTCAGAAAAAAGTCAAACTCATAGAAACAGAGTAGAAGGGTAGTAACAAGGGTTTGTAGTTGGGGGAAATGGGGAGATGTTCAAAGGGTACAAACTTGTAATCACAAGGTGAATAATTTCTTTATACCTAATGTACAGCATGATGACTGTACATTAGGTACAGTTAATAATAATGTGTTTTATTCTTGAAATTTGCTAAGAGAATAGATCTTAAGTATTCTCATTGCAAAAAAGAGATAACTATGTGAGGTGATGGATATGTTAATTAGTTTGATCATGTGTTCTTTTCACAATGTGCACATATATCAAAATATCACATTGCACACCTCGGATATATACATTTTTTATTTGTCAATTGTACCTCAATAAAGCTGAAAAATAAAATAATTGATCCAAAATTCAAATGCCCTGACTGGATTTTCAGAGGAAATAAGCCAATGACTGCCCCAAATCTGAAGTAGATCCTTATGAGTAAGCATCGGCTAGAAGCTAGGCTTATTTAAGTAGACAAAGCTGGGGGGAAGCAGCAGAGAAAATCATCTACAGCCAATCACCACAGACCTTTACCTTCAACTCCTAACTCGTAACCCATTTAGACATGATGTAGAAGTCATGCAAACATTGGAACTATAAATTTATATAGACTCTAAAAAGAATAACCAGATTTATACTCTGGAGCCAGGATGACAGAATGGAGAGGTTGAGTTCACTATTTTATTTTGTCTTTTTACCTTTTGGTGCAGACTCCTAATGAATGGTCCTCATACACTTTTAAAAATTTTGCTCTTCAAGAGTGCTAATTTTGTTCAATCTCATTTGTAGATTAGAGAGATATAAAGTGGTCTGTTAGAAAATAACTGATATGCGGGCCAGCCCGTAGCTCACTCGGGAGAGTGTGGTTCCTATATTGGGATGGCCAGTTAGCTCACTTGGGAGAACGTGGTGCTGACAATACTAAGTTAAAGGTTAAGATCCCCTTACCAGTCATCTTTTTTTTTTTTTTTTTTTTTAAAGAAAATTACTGATATGGGCTGAGAAGGCATCTGTGAAAGAAAGCTCACTCATTTATATTATGTTTATTTTGTGGTTTTGTCTTAGATTTTTAATGGCCCTCAGATGGTATTCTGAAGGCTGCTAGTCAAGTGAATGAACTCTGAAAACGCTAAAATTCTAAAATTTTAAAATTCTGAAGAATGAGTGAGAGAGCGTGGAACTTTTTTTAGNGGGAGCGCCGCTGCGCTTCCCAAGCGGCGCACTATCCAGTGCACCACCGGGCCGGCCCCCCTCAGATGGTATTCTGAAGGCTGCTAGTCAAGTGAATGAACTCTGAAAACCCTAAAATTCTAAAATTTTAAAATTCTGAAGAATGAGTGAGAGAGCGTGGAACTTTTTTTAGGTAGATTTGCTATCAAAATGTGAATTATGTTTCCTGTCCAAAGAATCTGAGAAATTAAGTAAAAGACCATGATTAAAGACAGATGGTTAATATGGTTAATATTGTGATGGTTATGGAAGCAAAAATATGAGTATGAAATAGAAAAGAAGTAAAAATGAACAAACACTAAAAGGCAATCAAAGCTCAGTTTATAAAGCACAATATTATTATATCTTCTGTTCTGACCTCACTAGATACAGGGAAAATAAAATAAATACTAGAATAAAACAGGCAATAGTAATACTAATAAAAAAAAATTCAGAAGCATACTCCTTTGGGGAAATGTCACAGAAAGAAATGATCAGGGTGGGCTAATGAACTTTAATGTGATGTCTCCGCCATCAGTTTATTTGTTGAAAATGTAGACGACAAGGTAAATAAAGCTTTCTCCAAAAGAAGATTCACTTGTGCAACTTGTGGTACTTGGTCACAAAGCCTGTGTTACCAGGCCCATGGGGTGCCAGAACCACAAAGCCTGAGGACACTAATGAGGAGCTGTGACTTTGAATCTTCAAGGAATAATGCAGC
>NW_007732265.1:9403-20369 GCF_000696425.1 Galeopterus variegatus | reverse complement strand
GACAAGGTAAATAAAGCTTTCTCCAAAAGAAGATTCATTTGTGCAACTTGTGGTACTTGGTCACAAAGCCTGTGTTACCAGGCCCATGGGGTGCCAGAAGCACAAAGCCTGAGGACACTAATGAGGAGCTGTGACTTTGAATCTTCAAGGAATAATGCAGCTATCCTGGGGTCTGTGTAGTGTTGCCGTTAGCTATGGTTTTAAACAGCTTCCTGTGCTGACGGTCAGCATGTGAACAACATCTGATGACTGATCTGAGGGTGACTGTCCTAATAGTGCCAGAGTGTTGAGTAAAAATGATAAGAAGAAAGGAGAGCAATTGGCAATTTTCTACAACTTCATTAAGGTGTTTTAAAATTCACACTTTTTGCATAACCATTTATTGTTTCCACAGTCATTAGTGAAGGTCAGAGATGCTCAGAAACTGCTTTTAGCATCCTGGAGGAACAAGTGAAACTGAAGCAAGGAAAATACACGAATGGAGAATGAAACTATATTTTTGAATCTTCACTTCAATGGCTATTACAGAAGGAATCTAAGAGAATGAGATGTGTTTCTTTGACATACATATGCTGGCATAGGAAGAACTCTAATACTATATTCCATAGAGCTGTGAGTAACTGAAATAATATTCATTGAAGCATTACAAGAAATGGAGTATTTATATCATTCTCTCACCATATGAAGATAGTTGATACAATTAAAAACAAGTGTTAATTATTTTCATATTATATGTTCAGGTTGCTTGTAGACACACAGCCCCAGATGTGTTTAATGAAACTTTTCTAAGTCTTCTAGTTAAAGACATTATAAATTATCTTTGGAAACTATACAACCTGACTCTTGATTTTCTTTTTATGGTTAATATGGCTTAAAAAAGAAACAAGAATTACAGCTTTTGATCTTTATTGTGATAATCTGTCAGTTATTTTTTCCTCAAATAAAATACAGTAGGAGGAAATTCGCACAAGCATTTGGCTTTGCTGAAACATTCCCTTACTTTTCAAAAATATGAAATGTTCAAAGATTCTTTAAAAGTTCATTTTTGATCAATATTTGTATAAAGAGTCAGATTCTTCTCTAAAGTTAAGAAGGAATAAAACTTGGTATGAAGATTTTTCAGGCCAAGAATAAGGGTATTTGAAAAACTGCATTTCAGAAATTAGCAAACTTGTATAGAACATGATGCAGGTTTGGATGGGTGATATTGATGGCGGTTTTTGGTTTCATGCAGTAATTACCAAATGGAAAGAAAACTAGAATATATTTTTTTCTTAAAATAAACTGTTACATTAGAAATATTGATATTTAATTGAAATTTTGTATTACTTCCTAAGAACAGTGAATTATTTAAGGCAAAAAACCCCCAAGTTTGAGCTCTGGACTTCTTTTTGTTTATCTGGAAGACAAGGCTATTTTGGAATAATCCAAGCCAAATTTACAATAAAAGATCCATGGCTGTTGTCATTTGTAAGTGGAGATAATGATCGACTTCTGAATGTGATTCAAGAAATTTAAGAAATAATTCATATACTTGGTAGTGGGAGAATGAACTCTGAAATTGAAAAAAGAAGACAATGAAAACTGAGTAAGAGTATTTACTCATTTCGTGACTTTAGATAAAATAATAAAGATTTCTGAGGTTTGGCTTCCTTTTTTCTTAAACTGGAACAAGGCTAGTATGAGTAGTAAGTAAGATAGCACATATAAAGCACCTGGCACAATATGCATGATAAATATTTTAACTTTATTCCATAAATCTTCTCTCCTTCTAAAAGTCACAGTGCTCCACAATGATGCCTCTTGTAAAATGCAAAAATTTCCTTGGACGGTAATACTCATATCAAGTCACCAGACACATATCATAAACTCATAAATAGCATTTATTGCCTAATAATTGCACAATTCAAATTCTACCCAAATGATACAAAAATATGATTTGCACGTTTCCTCCTACCTGTGGAACACCTGTTCCTCCTCCAAAAAAGTCATCTTGCACTGGTGTGGGTTCCATCCACTGCTACCTCCTAGAACTGTACTCACTGTCTCCTGAATCGTCACCTCATGCTCTTCTTCTGATCCATTTACACATAACACATAACCATATTCCAGTTCTGCCATCCAGAAAACAATTCCCTCTAGCTACTGTACTCTAGAGTTTCTCTCCTTTCCCTTTCAGGGAAGCTTCTTGAAAGCATCAGTCATCCAGTCTTTCTCGACTTCCTTATTGACCAGTTCCTTCCTGGACCTCGCTTCTATTTCCATGTTCCACCAAATTACTCTTTGTAGGATCAGCACTCACATCCATATTGCCAAAGTCAAAGGTATTTTTTCTTCCTTTAATTAAATCTTTCTGTAGCTTTTTATGTTTTTGGCCATTTTCTCTTTCTTCAAGTTTTTACTTAACTTCGGCTTATATAGAGAATACTTCTAGTTTTCTTCCTAACTCCCTGGAGTCCCCCCAAACCTTTTCGTGAGTCCTGTTCTTTTGCTTGACTTGCAAATATTCCTGAGGTCTCAGGCTGTATTCTTAGCCTTATACTCCCCTCTACTGTATGTTCTTCCAAGACACCTCATCCAAATCTATGTAATCTGCGACCAGCAATATCCTAGATATATTTTTGCAATCTTAATCTCTCATGTTTTCTATCTATATGTAAATGCCTAATTAAAAACTCTGCTTAAGTGTCTCATAGCACCTTAAACCAATTAGGTAAAACTAATTTTTAACACTCCTCTATGGTTCTGCACATCAAACTGTCTTAACTTCCAAAATTTTCCACCTTGAAAAATGTCACCATTATCGGCCCAATTTTTTAGGGTAGAATTTGATGATGAATGTTGACTCACATCCCTCCTGCTCTTGCTTTCCTGGCATCTTTTACTCTTTTTTTTTTTTTCAAGTCCTCTTTCATCAAATTTTCTCTCCAGTTGAATTCGTGCCTTTATTATTGCTATCATTATTATTCAGATTAGAGCGTAAAAGTGCTGACTGCCCCCAGACTCTACAATGTTGCTATAGTCAACTTTTCAAATGGCGACATACATTCTGTCACTTTCCTATTTAAAACTTTATGCTTCTTCATTTATATCAGATGCATTTAAAAGTAATCAAGTTTACCATCTGAGCTCTTCATTGTTTGGTCCTTTCTATTTCTTGGATTTCACTTTTTGTTACCTTCACTGTTATTTTTCATTCAGCTATAAAAAAATGCTAGCAGTTCTCCAAATGTGTAGTGCTGTTTCACTCTATCATCATCCATGATATTTCCTCTGATTTGAGGTACTTCTCCCTTCTCATCTCATATATTGCTATAATTCCTTCTCAAATTTCAGTTTAAGCATCGCCTTTTGCAGAGAACTCTCTGGATTTATGCCAAATCCCTTTTCTCTGCTCTTATCCTTTCTGTCATATAACATTGCATTTGATTTTTTCTGGCTATTTGTTTCTTTTTTCTCAATGAACTAGCTCTTTGAAGGCAAAACCGTGCTTTATTGAAATCTGTGTCTTTAGATTATGGTATCATGTCATAACAATTCTTGTACATAAGTGTTTGTTGAAGTGATTAAATAAGGGCCCAGGGTACTTATGAGGAAAAACATTCTTTGACAGAGAATCCATTAGGTAAGTGGAGAGGTACAAAAGATGAACTTTCTGTAATTTTACCAAAATTGTCCTTGTCAGGCCAAATAGTTTAGCTATGAGAGTTCAGGGGTTATTATTGCCAGGCATTGAGAATAGCATAATCTAGCATTCAAAATGTGCATTTTCATTGAACAAGCTTCTTTCATATTTTACTAGGCCCATTTATACTCAAGCAAAATTTATTTTCTAAGTAGATATGAGTTTAGAAGTTGCTTCAACTTTTTCATCTCTGTTTTATAATCTTTATGTATTTCCTGATTTATTTGAACTCATTTACCACTTTGTTGAAAATCCATCAAAAACTCAAGATGGTAATACAAAGTGCTACATAACAACAATTATATTTAAAAATATAGTTTTTCTACAGAAGAGGAATTAGAGATTATCTACTTTAACATCTTTATTTTAAAGAATCTAAAGTTTCAGAGGTTGTTAGTTACCCAAATCTTACAGCACACTAGTGATTTAGAGATTCACCTTGGAAACCATTTAATAAATAAATTTTCACTCTTCATTAAAGAAACTGCTGGTTATTGTAAGAATTAGCTTCAACTATTATCATCAGAGTGTTTTGTTTTGTTCTGTTTTGTTTTTAAGAAATTTTGAAACACTTGGGTAACATAAAGAGCTGCCATTTCTAGTATGGTCTGGCATTATCAGATTCTGTTTGCTAAACTATTTTGCTAAGATAGATTGTTTAATATGCCAAAACATANATGGCAATAAAATAGTTACCTTTGGATTTGCCTTTTTTGCTTGTCAGAACAAATGCAAGACAACACATAACTTCACAGTATCCAAACTCTACTCAAATAATTTATAGAAAAGACACACACACAGATGCTTTCTTCACACACAGATGCTTTCTTCGATATAATTCAATAACCCCTGAGTTAGTTTCTCAAACAAATTTCCCAAGTGACATGGAAAGTGCTTGCAGTCATTTTCATTATTTCCAAGTTTCACATGATTAAAATCATACACACACACACACACACACACACACACACACACACACACACAGTATTATAAAAGACTTTGCAATATCCTGCTGCGTCTAATGGCATAGTAAACTTCCTGGTTTTATATAAACATGTCAATAAAAAGTAATTGAAAGAAATAGTACCTAGTAGAAACCCTCACAGCTCCTTATATGTGCTGCAAAGTGTGTGTGTATTGCGTGAACTGAATAAGGGAAGGGACTAACACAAATTTCTGGTACAACAATAGCTACTATTTATTAGCCTCATTATCCGAGTCTGGCACTACGCTAAATGTTTTAAGTATATTTTTATCACCTGCACAACTTAATCTTAAAGTTAGGAATTATTTATACATAGTTAGCAGATGGCAAACTAAGATTCAAAAAGATTAAAAGCCCTTGCTTCAGAAAGTGAAAAGAGCAGATTTTAATTAACCTCCATCTACCTCCAGTGTTTATTTTCTTGCCACTTTACCTACATACTTTTTTTCCTTACTCTTTGGTTTTTCCTTTTTGTCATAAACCTTTGCAAGAATGGGGTTGAAGTGGCCTAACATAAGAGTGGCATTTTTATTTTCTGGAAAATAGCCCTTAAAGGGCCAAAAAATAATACCGTAATTATTAATAATGGTATTAATAATTATTGAGCACATAACCTGGGTTATCTTATTCAGTATTTACAATGGCGCTATATTACATAACCTGCATTATCTTATTCAGTATTCACAATGGTGCTATATAATAAACAATTTTTTTTTCCTTTTTGTCTTTTTTTTTCGTGTCCGGCAACGGGACCGCAACCCTCGGTGCCGCGCCCGCCCCTCGCTCAGCCAGTGAGCGGGAATCGGTCTGTATGTGGGATCCAACCCTCAGCAGGAGCGCCGCCGCGCTCCCAAGCGGCACACTGTAGCAGTGCGCCACCTGGCCGGCCCACCTGCATTATCTTATTCAGTATTCACAATGGTGCCATATAATAAACAATTTTGAATCGTTTGTTGCAAGCACCTGAAAGTAGACTTTAGCTGACTTAAACGAAAAACAAATGTATCAGAATGATGGTAGACAGCTAACAGGATTCCCCAAACAGCTAGATATCCAGTCTTGGAGGATACATACATAGGTGAAAAGCTTATTCATGTTTACATCTTAGGATAACACCAGATAACTGGTGCAGTGATAAAACGACCGCTACTGCTGCCACCTACCACAGTGCTTGTGTGACTTGCACTGCAGATGCTTTCAACACTGCTGCCCAAGGAACACAGATTTGTCGTAATTGCTTCCACTCCCAGAGATAACGATCTGAGGTCCTTAGTCTGGAGCAGGTGCCCCTCTCTAGCATCAAAGGAGGCAGGGCAATATGTCCCATTTTAAGCTTCCCATTGAGGAACGGGGCTGTGTCTTTCACCAAGATTCAAACGGTGGGAAATTTTATCAGGCTTACAGGAGGATTTGAATGCTGATCAGCCTTAAAGAACAACTAGTTAGCATTTTACACATAAGAAAACTAAAGTGGGGGAAGATTGCATCATCTGCTAAAAGACACACAGTTAATAATCAGCAGAGCTTTGATTGGATTTTATAGTCTGTCATCTAAAATCTCTTCTTCTAATGGCCTGTGCTGTGGTATTTTCCTGCTGTCCGTTATTTATTTTGCCATTTCCTCAGTGTTCATCTTTTTCATAGAGGACATGTGTACTCTTTTCTACTTAGCACTGCTTACAGATTTTTCATGCAAGGAATTTGCCTCCACCTTAATCAAACAATATTTTCTTTTGAAATGTAAATTTCCAATTCATTTTGTACATTACCTCCTGCAAAGCTGTATACAGATTTGATGACCTTTAGTCTTAAAGTTTGCGGACATTCTTATAATAGACTTCTCAAAATAAAAGTGTGCTGGAAAATAAATGTAAAAGAAGGTAAAATAGGAGAGAAAACATTTGTAGACTGCAAACATTTTGAACAAAGGAAGAAATCTTTTCGGCAATGTCAGTTGCTAGGAAACCATATCTTGGTTACATAGTTTAAAAATTGCTGAATACCTTGGGCCTTGCTTTAGGTCTAGAGTAATAATTGGAACAAAAGAAAATCTAATGCAATAAAATGTTTTTTTATTTTTAATATTTAAAAAAGATTATGGCCAAAATAATTAATTGAAGAGAATGCTGTACCCAATAATAAGTTCAAATATTATAAAATATACTGTACTTTATTTGGGGTCATGAGCTTAAAATGCTGCACAATTTATGAGCATATAAAGACATAAATTAATCATTTAGTTTTTTGGAAGATTAGGGTCACCATTTAAAAATTGGAGATATAATTTACTATTTCATAGTATTTTTGTGTAAAACCATTAATAGTTTTGTGATAGCACCTTGCGTACTATGACTTGTATTTAGTATCTGAACCAGAAATGCATGTATTTTGCACTATATAATCTTGATGAGCCTTCATGTAGCTTTTTTCTCAACATCTGTTCCATTATCTCTAAACTGGTCTCTGACAATAAATCTTTTGACTTGTTTCCTGGTCAAATAGTCTTCTTCTTAAGAGTTAGTGATCTTTCCTAAACAAAAACTTAATCCTCTGGTGGAATATGCTTGCATAAAACATACCAATAAGGTTCCTTCCCCCAAATTCAATAAGCTGGACAAAAATAAGTAGGAGGAAGCAGAGCACAAATGAAAGAAAGGGTACAAGTTCATTCCATATTCTTTGAAAATTGTCATCCGCACAAAGAATTTTCCATGAAGTACTGACTGCTCCTCTCCAATTCCTTCTGAAACAGTCTAGTGGGAGAAAATTAGTGAACACATTTCTGGAAACTCCTAGAGATAACAGAAATCTAGAGGGAGAATCTAGGATAGGGATCTGGGGTAGCAGTAAGTTGGCAGAGCAGCAACAGATGCAAAATATCAGTCACAGTCCACCACTATAGGTGAATAGCACTTAATTTGGGACAAAGAATTTCAGGGTTTATAAAGTTTGCTTTTCTCTGCAAAAAAGCAGGTTGGAGAGCCCTGGTAAATTTCAGTTTCTGTGTCTCACAAGAAGCAAGCACTTCAGAGATAGCACAGAGGAAATAAGAAAATTAAGAACTGGTGAAGGTGTCCATGATCCAGAAGAAAGATGAACAGAAATCTCATTTTGGTGCCCCTCTGTCTTGCTGCAGATAAACAACTCTATATCTGAAGCTAATTCTAGATTTTACTTACTATTCCAAAAATCACTTAATACTGTCCTGGAAATACAAGAAAAAATAATAAAATGAGTGATATAAATAATGAAAATCCACAGGAAAAATATAATTAACAGCAAGTTATGTAAGAGAACACCTCAAATTCTAAGAGAATGTACTAAAAAAGGGAAAAGCATGGAAATGTAATTAATTAATATAGCTGGTTTCATCATTAATATACCCGTGTGAAAGCATTACTAGTACAAAGCTAGTAAGGAAATACAAGAAAGTAAACGCTATTCTCACATTAAGAATATGAACAATAAAATTCCTACCAATGAGTGTAACAAAAAATATGTACAACATATAAGTGAATAAAACTTTTGAAATAAACTGAGGGTCTTGAGAAAAGACTTGAATAAATTGAAGAAAATATCTCATTCTTAAAGAGTTCATAGTTTGAAAATATAAAACTTTTTAAGTGGTTTGTAGATGAGATTTAAATCCAGTAAGAATACCAAGAATTTTTTTCAGAGTGGGGTTTGAAACTTCACAAAATTATTCTAAAGTCCATCTGAAGAATAAATATAAGTATGTAGCCATGGGGTTTGGAAGGAAGGGACTACGAGTGAAGATTAGTGAACACGATCTGCTAGTGAAACAGATCCTGACACTAAAGTAGTGGGAAAGTTGGAAGCTGGGTTTAAACTTAATTCCTTACACCAGAATACATTCAAAGTAATCATGTAAGTTTGAGAAGAAAGTATAGATTAAGATTTTATACGTTTAATATTTTTAAGTGAGAAAGCATTTTTAAATTATGCTATGGAACCAAGAAATCTCAAATAAAATAACTCATGAATTTGTTGTACAAAATTTTATATTCATCATGATAAAAAATAAAAGTAAAAACCTACATAATGTCAAAGTAAAGGAAAATAATAATGAAGCCACTTTGGGGAAAGGTACCTGTCCCACATAAGAAAGCAAATTGTTTTAATATATAATATGTTATGTGTTGCTATTTTATTATGTTATATATAATGTTATTTTAAAAAATATTTTATTAAGATAACATATATACTATGTTATTTTAAAACAACCTAGTAGAAATAATGGCCAGGGCCGACCCCGTGGCGCACTCGGGAGAGTGCGGCACTGGGAGCATAGCATCGCTCTCGCCGTGGGTTCGGATCCTATATAGGAATGAAAGGTGAGCTCACTGGCTGAGCGTGGTGTGGGAGACACCAAGCCAAGGGTTGAGATCCCCTTACCTGTCACAAAAAAAAAAAAAAAAAAAAAAAAGACAAAAAAAAAAAAAATAAATAATGGTTAAATTTATATAATAAGGCATTCTACAAAATCAGGTAAAATAAACGTGTCCAGACAATATTTCTAAGAGCTTCAATTTCATTTTTAATTTTAAAATACCAACAATTTGTAATTTTTCACTTATCAGATTACCAGGAATTAAAAAAAAAGTACCTAAATCGTTTTGTGGCAGTATGGAAAATAAAGCTCGTACAAGAAAAATTTAGCACAAGTTATCAACAACTGCTTTATGAATACAGGGCAGGCAGCATTCCAGAAGTCCTTCTGAATGTTAACGTGGGTCTGAATACATTGACAAAAGCACCTGAAACTCCAGCCCACTACTCTTTCACTCTAAAGTCTGGTCTTCCTAAGGTATAAATTTCAATTCACAAGTTGTGTTCACACAAATGCAACTTTAATTTTCTACATTTCTATTTTATATTTAAAGTCCCCATTAGATATCACATGCCTCTTTGCCCAGGTTTGCATATGATTCCAGGCAGCTCTGGTGGGGGAGTTTGTCAGGATCCGTCAATTTCAGACCTCACTGACATTGGCTGAGATGTCCATTCTCTCCTTTGGACACTGGTAAGTGGTTGATGCATGTTGCCACAGTGCCTTTTCAATGTTTTGTTACTTATGTTTTGAAGTCTTAACATTTCCTATGACTCTACCTGGGGTAGGGGGCATAGACCCCACTTGTAAATAGATACAAAGTTGCTTGGATATTCTTTTGTACCTTTCCCCTATGGGCTCGACAGATTTGAGTTTGAGTGTATCAGCATTTAAGCTCCTCTTTTTTTTTTTTTTTTTTGCTGCTATTATCTCTCTGCTGACAGTATTATTTCCTCTGACTCAGAGGGTTATATATATTTTTTATCTCCTGAGTCCCTTCAGAGTCTACACCTGAATTTTAGAACTCACAAGCCTTTTCTCTGCTCTAATATTTCTTTCTTGAGGCAATGAATAGTAAGTGGTTTAATAGTTATTTGGAAATACTTAAGGCAAAATTGATAATATTTAACAATATCTAATGTCACCTCTTCTCACTTGTACCTGATGCCACCTGTGAAAGCAGGATGGAGACAGAATTATGTAATACTTCCAGAAGGGGGTGTGGGGGCTGCTTGGAGAGATGAGCTGGGCAGGAAAAACTTCCTAGTAGAGGGGCATCTGAGCCCCTTTCAAAGAATGTGAAGCATGGTGATTGAGAGAAAAGAGAAAAATTTGTGGGAATACCAATGTGTAAATTTTGAGGCAGAGATAGCTTGAGATGAGTCTGGAAGGAGAAGCAGGAACACATCATGGACGGAAGATGAAGAACTCACACTTTGTGCTGTTAATCATGAAGAGCCAGACAAGCATTTTAAACACAGGAATAAAATTGTTACGCATTTGAAGAGATCAGTTTGGTGGCAATGTTTAGCATGAATTTAATGGGAGCAAAACCAGATGCAGGCAGGCAAATTCATAGCCGATTTCAATAGTTCAGGGAAGGTTTTGTCAATGTTGGAACTGAAAAAAATTTTTTTTTGAGAAATATTTAGGTGATATCTTCTGAGAAATTGGATGTGCAGGGTGAGGGGGAAAAAAGAAATGAATTATAGTTCTTAGTTTTTGATGTTGTTCTCTTGAAGCATGACAACCCTGAAAAGGGAAAGAGAGTGGAGGGGGAAGAGCAGGACTTTGGCGGGTACTGGTCATTCAAATTGGAAGAGATTTTATTTGCATCTTTTAAAAAAATTAATTCCAATATCTGGAAGGTAGTAAGTATAATCAATTTTTTTGAGATAAAAATGTTATATTGAGTGAATTCTGACTTTTAAAGTACCTACTTAAA
>NW_007732265.1:0-9035 GCF_000696425.1 Galeopterus variegatus | reverse complement strand
GAAGCATGACAACCCTGAAAAGGGAAAGAGAGTGGAGGGGGAAGAGCAGGACTTTGGCGGGCACTGGTCATTCAAATTGGAAGAGATTTTATTTGCATCTTTTTAAAAAATTAATTCCAATATCTGGAAGGTAGTAAGTATAATCTATTTTTTTGAGATAAAAATGTTATATTGAGTGAATTCTGACTTTTAAAGTACCTACTTAAAAATAAAAATGATTTGGTTAATTGATTTTTACCCCAACCTAAATTGGTACACTTAAAAAAAATGTTGTATATGGGTTGATCAAATCCAAAGAAGCTAAAAATTTTTCCGTGCAAGAATCCACGTGTTTTAGTAAACTCACAGCTGTAGCACATTTCACTGACACTGGCCCACATCAGTAAAACAGTTTTCTGCTTACTTCCACTTTTAGAACATACATCATCTGGCCTGTTTATAAATTCTACGGTTCTTTTTATGTTCCTACTATGTATTAGTGCTGATTTTCCTTTCTTTAAACCTCCTAAACTCGGAGCTCAGAAATGGTCTAACTCTGAGGCATTTAAGTACTCCAAAGTAGAGTCAGTATTTTTTTTTTTTTTTAATGAATTTAAGATGGAAATTGTAATGCTAGTTTGTCTTCAGTCAACACAACTAGCATTCATGACATGGACAATGAGAATTTATGATCTGAACTGTTATGTGAATGAAGTAAATGAAGCACCACTGCAAAAGACAGCCAAGACAGATTTCTATACAAAGGTGATGGGAACTAGGTCGGGATAAATATATATCTGGTATTAGTAGGTAACATCACATACTGTTTTCCAAAAACTTTGTGCAAATATGCACTTGCACCAGTAAAGAATGAGAATTTCCATTGCCCCATATCTCATTGAGTCTTGTTTTTTTTTTTTCCAAATTTTAATATTTTATTACGAAAATTTGTAGTTCCTAATTTGCAAAAAAAAAAAAAAAAAAATGCCATTTTTTGGTCCATTTTACTGAGTGTTTTGCAAATTTCTCTTAATATGTGGCTTATGTATTTTTTTACTGTGTTTATGGTATCTCTTCATGAACAGAATTTTTTTTTTTTTTTTTAAAGATGACTGGTAAGGGGATCTCAACCCTTGGCTTGGTGTTGTCAACACCACGCTCAGCCAGTGAGCAAACCGGCCATCCATATATGGGATCCGAACCCATGGCCTTGGTGTTATCAGCACTGCACTCTACCGAGTGAACCACGGGCCGGCCTATGAACAGAATTTTAATGTATTAGAATGTATCAATATTTTGCTTTGTAGTTTGTGCTATGTATTATGTGCTATGTGTTATGTTTGTTTCCCTTCTCTTCCCTGATGTCATAAAGCTGACCTCCTAATTTTCTTCTAAGATTGTATTGATTTTTTTCTCTTTCATTAATGTACTTTGAATTTACTTTTGCATATGGTGACGTTTGGTATATAATTGGACTTGATTTTTGAGTATGGTGATATTATGGGTACTTTTCCTCACATGGATAACAGAATATCCTAGCAGCAGTTATTGAAAACTCTTATCCTTTCTCCAATAATTTAATGTACTAATTCTGATATATTCTCTGGCCTTCTTATTTGATTTCATTGATCTATGTACTATCTTTATGCCAGCACCACTGTCTTAATTAACATATTAAGTTCATATTGTCTTAATATTGAATTGAGGACAATTTCCCCCAATGTGTTCTTCAGCTTTAAGTATGTGCTGCTCATTTTTGGCTTTTATGTGTTACCTTTTTGAACCTACTCAGTAAGCTTCTAAATAGGTCAGCTGAATTGTTACTGGAATTATATTAATTGTTTTTGCATTGAAATTGCACTGAATCTGTATTATTTGAATTTCATTGAATCAATCTGGGAAGAATTGANGTTTTTTCATTGAAATTGCACTGAATCTGTATTATTTGAATTTCATTGAATCAATCTGGGAAGAATTGAACATTTTTTAAAAAATTATTGAGTCAAAATTGATTATACATATTTTGGGGGGTTCAACATTGAGATATGTTGACCAAATCAATATTACTAGCATCTATATTGTTACAAATCGTAATTATTCTTTATGTCGCTTGTCCAATCTCTCCCCATTCTCCTCTCCTTCCCCCCCCACCCCTCTAATTACCCTAGATTTCTTCTCTCTTTCTCAAACAGTAATGGTTACTCTGTTGATTTGTTGCCTAGATGATCTGTCCAATGCTGAGAAGTGTGATCAGGTCGCCTAATATTATCATAGAGCAGATGCTGCTTCTGTCACTCTGACATGGGCTTTGTGGAGAGAGACATCCTCTTCTTTTCCTTATCTCTGCTGGTGACTCTCCTTGTGTCAATGCACTCCAGTGTCTGGCAGACCATCTGCGTGGTGGTTGAGGCATCTAGCTGCTTTTGTGGCAGCCATGGTTATTGTGGTGGCTGTACTGGGCCACCCACATGGAGGTGATGTTTTTGGCATGCTCCTTCACACCGGCAGTGTGACTGGTTGTGGGGAGTGTCTGGCCCCTGGCTCCATTCGTTGGGTCCCCAGGTGGTCCCTGAGGCACTGGCACAGTGTGCCTGGTTGTGGGAGGAGGGTCTGGTGCCCAGCTCCATACCTCATGTCCCCTGGCAGGCCCCAAGGCACTGGTGGTATGCCTGGGCCGGAACTAATTCTTTGTCCTTTTCTTACTTCTAAAATGGGGGAACTTCCTGTGGGAACCAGTCCTTGAGCTCTGTGGTTGGGCTAAATTGCTGCTTTGCTGCTGTTTCCCTAGGGAAGGCTTTTTGTGCAGCTGAGGGTTTAATGATTGACCTCATAGGTACTTCCAGCTCTCCAGAGACCCAGTGCACCTGAATTGTGTAGAAACTGTGATCTGGGCCTGAATTTTTTCATCAAACTGCACCCCATGCAATTCTATATTCCTGACCAGTCTCCTCTGAGTGGTCCTGTACTGATTGGGGGGCAGATCAACTGTCCTTGCTGTGTCCCAGTGTTCTTCCAGTGGGCCTGTCTCCCCCACTGCCGGTGTTCCAAACACTTCCCATGGGGTGGGCCTTGTGCCAGTCCCTTGCAATGACTCACTGGCCTCTGAATGGCTCCCCTTTTTCAGCTGTTCTGGCTTTTCACTCTTGCATGGGTCCACGGGAACGCGATTAGTGGTCTTGCTCCCCTGGGGGCCACCAAGGCCCTCTTCTCTCCTGCCGCCTCCAAGTAACTCCATCTGAAGAGCACAGCTGTGGCTTCTGCCGGCTCCTGCTCCATGTGCTCAGTAGTTCCAGCGTTAAATCATCTGCAGTCCGAAATGCTCCGAGCAGCTTTGTCTTTCTCTCATCGTGGTTTCTCCTGTCTTCATGAACTCTGTAGGTCTCAGAATTGAACATTTTTTAATTCAGAGTTTTCCAATTCATAAATGAATTGTATCTCCAATTTTAAATCCCCATAATTGCTTTGTGGGATTTTGTTTAAAAGTACTAAAAATTAAAATATATGAAAGGTATGATTAACATTAAATGTTCTACGATATTTGCAAGAGTGAATCTCAGCTTTGAGGGGCCTGATGTTTATACAGTTTCTGACCTTTTCAAGAAAAAGAAATAATATCATGAACGTAAACTTAGGTACAAAAGTTAGTATTTCATTCAAATGAGAGCAAAAAATAAACCAATTATAAATTTTAAAAAGCAAATATCTTAAACATCATAAAATCCATAAAGATGTTTATTAATTAACTCTTTATCATCCCTTTATGGAATCTTTCCTTTCCTTCCATGTATTTCATAGCTCCATATTTGATTACTATGAACTGGCTGTCTGTTAAGGGGAGGGATAGATATGATTTGTAGCATTTGCCAATTTTGATTTTAAGGTACCAAACTGAAAACACTAAACACAGAGTTGGCAAGAGATATAGACCATCTGCTGAGTAGGTGCCAGACAGCTTCAATGCATCAGTGATATGTCTGGATAATTTATTTTATTTACCTCTTCATTTGCTATATTGTACTGATTATTTTGACTAACTCCATATGATCTCATTGATATAAATGTCAAAAATTTAATTTTGGGTCCGGCCCGGTGGCGCACTGCTACAGTGTGCTGCTTGGGAGTGCAGTGGCGCTCCCGCCGAGGATTCGGATCCCACATACAGACCGGCTGCTCACTGGCTGAGCGAGGTGCGGGCGCAACACCGAGGGTTGCGATCCCGTTGCCGGTCATGAAAAAAGACAAAAAGGAAAAAAAAAATAATTTTGACTCATAAAATGGATCAAAATTAGTGGTATGTAGTATAATTATTATGAAATTTCTATAATTTGAAAACACCATTTTTTGTAAATCTCTCAGACTTAAAAATGTAGTAATGGAAACTACATTTTTTTAGTATTCTTTTTCAAGCTAACTTTATTTTTATTTGTTTTAAAAACAAAACTTATAACAAGTAATCACCTTACATTCTGCTTTTGTCACCTTATTAGGACAAGGAATATTTATTTATTTATTTGGTTAGTTTAGTTTAATGAATCAATATACAATGTAGTTGATTTTCATGTCCCTTTACCAATTCCTCCTCCCCCCCCATCAAAATCATATTTGCTTATTTATCTTAACAAGTTCAAGGAATTATTGTGATTGTGGTGTCTTTTCCCCTCCCATTTATTTGTTTGTATATTTATTTATTTATTTTTATTAGCTCCCACATGTAAGGGAGAGCATGCGGTATATCTCTTGCTGTGTCTGGCTTATTTTGCTTAATATAATTTTCTCTAAGTCCATCCATGTTGCTGTGAATAGCAGCATTTCATTCTTTTTTACAGCAGAGTAGTATCCCATTGTGTAGATATACCACATTTCCTTATCCACTCATCTAATGATATGGGCTGGCCCCAACTCTTGGCTATGGTAAATAGTGCTGCAATAAACATGGGAGTGCAGGTATACCTTCAACATGTGCCTATTCAGCTCCTTTGTCCATTTTTTAATTGGGTTACTTTTTTTGCTGTTAAGTTGTTTGAGTGCCTTGTATATTCTAGATATTAATCCTTTGTCAGATGTATATTTTACAAATATTTTCTCCCACTCTGTTGGTTTCCTTTTCACTCTGTTAATTGTTTCTTTTGTCGTGCAGAAGCTTTTTAGTTTGATATAATCCCATTTGTTTATTTTTCCTTTGGTTGCCTGTGCTTTTCGGGTTGTATTCACGAAGTCTATGCCCAGTCCTACTTCCTGAAGTGTTTTCCCTATGTTTTTTAACTGAGTTTTATTGTTTCAAGATGTATATTTAATTCTTTAACCCATTTTGATTTGATTTTGGTATATGGCAAGAAATACAGGTCAGTTTCATTCTTCTACATATGGATGTGCAATTTTCCCAGCACCATTTACTGAAGTGGCAGTCTCTTCCCTGGTGTGTATTCCTGGTGCCTATGTCAAATATCAGATGGTTGTAGGTGTATGGTCTGATTTCTTGATTCTCCATTCTGTTCCACTGGTCTGTGTGTCTATTTTAATGCCAGTACTATGCTGTTTTGTTTACTGTAGCTTTGTAGTATAGTTTAAAGTCAGGTAGTGTCATGCCTCCACCTTTATGTTTTTTGCTTGGGATTGCTTTGGCTATTTGTGGTCTTTTGTTATTATATATGAATTTTAGAATTGTTTTTTCTGTTACCGAGAAGAATGTCATTGGAATTGTGATGGGGTTTGTGTTGAACCTGTAGATCACTTTGGGTAGTATGGACATTTTCACAATGTTAATTCTTCCAATCCAAGAGCATGGGATATCTTTCCATTTTCTTTTGTCCTCTTTAATTTCTCTCAACAGTGATTTGCTGTTCTCATCATAGAGATTTTTCCCATCCTTGGTTAACTTTATTTCTAACTATTTTATTTTTTATTTTTTGGTGACTATTATAAATGGGTTAGCTTTCTTGATTTCTTTTTCTGCTAGTTCATTGTTGGAGTATAAAAATGCTACTGTTTTTGCATGTTGACTTTGTATCCTGCAACTTTGCTGAAATTATTTATCAACTTTAAGAGGTTTTTTGGCTGTTCTATATATAGGATCATACCATGTGCAAACTGTACTGATTGTTTTGACTAACTCCACATAATCTCTTTGTGATAAATGTGAAAAACTTCATTTTGACTCAAAATGGATCAAAATTAGCAGTAGGTGGTATAATTATTAAGACATTTCTATAATTTGAAAGCACTAATTTTTGTAAATCTCAAACTTAAAAATGTAGTAACTACATTTTTTAGTTTTTTAAAATAACAATGAATATTCTTTCTGGTCTGTTTGACAAGATGTTGATCTGACACATTTTCATTTGATTTACATGCATTCCAGGTAAACAAACTTGTTGAATTATATGGACTCTTCATGACATTTTTGAGGGATCTCAAAATAACTTGGTCTTAGAACCAATCTTGTTTAAGTAATAAGTCTCTTTTTGGAAATATTGTAAAAAATATGATATTATGCAAACTTTTGCATTGGAATAGGCTAACAGGGGTCTCATAACATTTTGATCATTGAGCTAAAAAAATATCAATTTGAGATAAATTAATTATGTCAATTGTATGTTCTACATGATTTGTGTAAAAATTAATAGGAGTATGATTTTGAAGAAAATGAGGTGTCTTTCATTAACAGAGTCGAATAGAATTATGGCTTATTGTAGCAAGCTATAACGAAAGATCACAGTGTGTATCAAGTTAATGTTTTTTCCAAATGAAGCTGCTACTGACCTTTCGGTGTGCCCTATCTTTACGTGAATTGTGCTCTTTAAAATTGCTGTGTTTCACTGAGCTATATAATTATGTAATAAGATTACTCTTACACTAAATACATTCCATTCTTCATGAATATGTGTGCATTTTGTCATTTGGACACTTATTTTCTAAGGCCATTTGCTGGGTTAGCACAATATTGCATGCCATTTCATCCAGCACTGACAGATGTTCTCAGGACCAAATGTGTCAGATCTGCTAAGATTCAATCCAATACCTGGCATGAATAAAACATGAATATTCATACACAGAAATATCTGCTGTTTAATTACAGTTTTAACTTTGTGTCCTACAAACACAGAAAACTGTGTGGTGCATGTATAATTCCGTTTATTGCATTATTAAGTATAGTTCCACTTGCATTCATTTCCTGCTTTAAGTATTCCTTAATTTCCTGCTGGTTTATTGATTCATTGAAAAATATCCTTTAAATATCTTATTCAATGTGTTTAGATAATTTCAGGGATTTTTTATTCAATATGTTTAGGTGATCTAAATTCCCAATGATCCTGAAAACAGAAGTGCTGACTTAGATTATTCCCATGTTTATTCTCCCCTGTTTATGATTTAGTTTCTTCCCAACTCTAATAATCTGTTTTCTGTCACTGATAACAGAATACCTGAAACTGAGTAATGTATAAGGAAACATAATTTATTTCTTACAGTTCCAGAAGTTGGGAAGTCCACGGTCTGGAGAGCACATCTGCTGAGGACCTTCTTCTTGGGAACTCTCTACAGATTCTTCGGGCAGCAGAGGTTTTCACTTAGAAGGGCTGAGAAGAGTGCTCTCCTTATAAAGCCACCAGAGCCACTCCCTGATAAACCATTAAACCATTGACCCATTAATCCATGAATGGACTAGTCCATTCGTGAAAGCATAGTTCTCATGATAAAATCATCTCTTAAAGGCCCCACCTTTCAAATGCTATATTGGAAATTTAGTTTCCATGAGCTTTGGAAGGGAAAAACATTCAGAGCACACCACCAACTCTACTCTTAATGTTATCTGTTTATAAACAGGGCAACAAAGTCAGATTTGCTCTAGAAACTGTGAAGTTTTATCTATTGTTTGTATAACATTTATTTAGTGATTATAAAGGATGAGGCGCTCAACTAATTTTCTCTCAAAACTTCTCTAATATTATCTCCTCAAATGATTAGTTTTGTTTTTTT
Source organism: Galeopterus variegatus (assembly GCF_000696425.1). Taxonomy (NCBI): domain Eukaryota; kingdom Metazoa; phylum Chordata; class Mammalia; order Dermoptera; family Cynocephalidae; genus Galeopterus; species Galeopterus variegatus. Next base: position 1,082 of record NW_007732265.1, on the reverse strand, counting down.
ACTGTCTTCCTGTCCTGTATAATGTTAACATTTATGCCACTAATATATGAAGAAATTAAGTTGCTATTGGGCTCAATTCATCGTGAACATTCATTTGGCTAAACCGTTGCTGTTTTATATACCCAATTTTAACTATTACAATAAAAAGATTTTTCAAAAAATGAAAACTTATTTTACTATTTTAATCATTATAAAAAGCACCACTGTCATTGCATTGACTTTTTTAAGTAACAAAAAATATCTTGCCTTTGTTATCAATTCATTATGAAATAATGAGTTTGAAAGAACAAAAGAAAATAATAACTTAAGCAAGANTTACTATTTTAATCATTATAAAAAGCACCACTGTCATTGCATTGACTTTTTTAAGTAACAATATCTTGCCTTTGCTATCAATTCATTATGAAATAATGAGTTTGAAAGAACAAAAGAAAATAATAACTTAAGCAAGATGTTTCTTTTCAAAATGTTTAAAAACCACTAAAAAATCAATTTAAGTACACAAACTTAAATAATATGACAAAATAAATTATTCTCAGTAATTAAACACATTGATTTCAAGGTGACAGTTAAAATATTACTTTCTCTGTAAAATTATTCTCCATTCCAAGTCTAAATTGAGTTAACTAAGTTATTTTCTTTTCTTCTTTCTCTGTATCTTTTGTGTGTGTCACAATTTATTTCATTTGTATCAATTTGTGATATTATAATTAATTTTGTTTTACTTATTTAATATCTGTTTCCCCAGGAGATTCCAAACTGATGGCATGGGCACAAATTTTGCTCATTTCTAACTATGTAGCATCTTGCACTACAGTTGAATGTTTGAGTCAATGTGTTAAGCATTTATGACAGCCAGCCATGTACCAGGACAGCATACAAAAGATGAGTATGTTATGTCACCTGCCATCCAAGAGCTCACACAGTTGTGAGGAAAAAAGGATTTAAAAGAAACATTGAGTTTACAGTTACAATTGAGACATGAATGTATGTTATGTTAGCAGAGAGAAAGGTAATTCTAACACTATAAAGTCAGAAAAGATTTATAAGAAATACTTAAGCTAATATTTTAAAAAAGTGAG
>NW_007732264.1:135643-137449 GCF_000696425.1 Galeopterus variegatus | reverse complement strand
CCACAGTTTGGGGGTCCCTCCTGCACACAGGGTCATTGGGGTGTGAGGCCAGACCTTTGAAAGATAGAGGGAAGACGGACCCAGAGGTATGTCTTTATTAGCAGCTACATGCCTTAAATGTCCTCCACTGGGAGACCCTTCTTGCGGGCCCAGGGAGGGATTGGCGGTGCAGCCGCTGCCACCAGCAGAGGCTCCAGCCTGAGTGATGAGGGAGGCATGGAGGGGGAGGGGCTGCAGCAGTTCCTACTACCTTATGCAAGAGGGAGAACAAAGGGGCTTTGCTGGGAGGTATTATAAGATTAAGTGGCTGAGTCCAGGACAAACTCAGCAAGCCCCTTGGGACCTAAATTAGCAATAGCAACTGAAAGTAGGGAATTAAAGCTCCTGGCCTTCTCACAGAGGCCCCCACCCCCCCTCAGTTCCTGCTTGGGCCTTTTCAGGAGCTAATCTGCTGCCTTGCCTGAGTTCCTGCCTGGGGCCTGTGCGAGGGGCCGTCCCCTCCATCCAGAGGCAACTAGAGGCAAAGACAGCCTTCTTGGGGAAGAAGCTGCCTGGCCCCCGACCCCTGACCCCTGGGGCACAGGCTCTGAACAGGCTGGGTGGCCCAATTTGGATTCAGAACTGAGCCTGGCCTCTCAACTGGACACTTGGCTGGGCTGTGAGTCTGAGAAATCTCTGCTCCTCTCTGGGCCTCTCTTCCCTGCTAACAAAGTGGAAAGTTGGGGCCGTGGACCCAATGGCCATCCCAAGGGGTCCTTGGGCTGGTTCCATCGGGCATCAGCATAACCTCCTCTCAGCCACATGATGTGTGATGGACAGAAGTATCCCCATCACAGCTGGAACTTTGGAATCTCAGGCTAATGGGTGTCTGATCAGTTTGAAAAAAAAAAAAAAAAAGGTGTTTAAGGTCCCACGATCTGGTCCCCACTGGCCTTCCCAGTTTTATTTCTTGCTCCTTCCCATTTTATAATTTATGCTTCAGCCACAGCAAGCTGCACACACAATACTATTTCCTCCCTTTGAATCTTTGCTCCTGCTCTTCCCACTATCTGGAATTCCCTTTCCTGGCTTACTCTTCATTTCTTAAGACCCAGATCTGGCAGCACCCCTAGAAGCCTCCCTCATGCCCTCTTCACATCTACCAGTGCATTTGCTAATTTAACAGTACATATTCTCTGAGTCTGTGTCTCTCTCCCAAGACTGCAAACTTCTTGAGAGCTGGGGCCTTGAATTGCCAGCACCCAGCACAACCACAGATGCACAGCAGGTGCCAGGCCGACATGGGACCTGGGCCTGTGCACTGCACCAGGAATGTAGCGGTGACCAGGACACCTCTGGAGCTTAAAGTGCTCAGGCGAAACAAAGACAACATGTCAACACAATTGAATTGTCTGTGTGTTGAGGATAGAGGAGAGAATTATTACAGGGCGACATGCAAGTGTGAAACTGGGGGGGTCTGTAAGTAAAGGCTTCCAGAAGGGTAGGAGAAGCCAGAGAAGGATGCGGAGGCAGAGAGGAGCATTCCAGGCAGAAGGAACCGAAGCTGTGGGGGCCGGAGGGCAAGGGCGAGCTGTGCTGGAGGAAGGCTGCCATGGGGCAGGGGCCAAGAGCAGTGGAGAGGGTGGGAGCTGTGGCTGGGGTGGGCAGGCCGGGCGTCTTGGGCTGTGGAAGGGATTTTAGACCTTATCCGGAGAGCAATGCAAAGCTATTAAAGGGTTTTAAGCAGGCGAGTGAGTGAGGTGATGAGATTTGCATTTCTAAAAGATCACTTTCGCTGCTGTGTGGAGAGTGGATTAGGAGGGACAA
>NW_007732264.1:98665-134475 GCF_000696425.1 Galeopterus variegatus | reverse complement strand
GATCATGTGTTTCTTCATTATTATGCACAGGATCTGGTCGAGGGATAGGTTTTGTGTGTTCATATGGAATGTCCACAGAAGGGTGGTAGCATACTATCGTCCTGCCATCGGATGTCAAAGCAAGCTCTACTTTACAATTGTAGTCATCATCTTGTCTCAATCCGGGTCCCGAGATTTGCATTTCTAAAAGATCACTTTCGCTGCTGTGTGGAGAGTGGATTAGGAGGGACAAGAGGCTATTGCCGTCGTCGTGAGAGGAGACAGAGAGGGGAATGGACAAATTGAGAGATTGAGGGTTGGAGCTTACAGAACTTGGAGACTGTGTGGAGTCGTAGGGATGGGGAGAGGAAGGGAGGATCCCTGGTTTCCAGCTTGCCCTAAGGGCAGTTGGTGGTGGCGGTCAGACTGCATGTGTATGTGTTGTGCTTTGTGTATCCCTGTGAGCCACAGCCTGAGCAGGTGCGGGTGCTGAAGCCAGCTCCCCCACCTCAGGGTGGCCTCTTCACTGAGCCCCAGGGGACAGGGCAAGGCTGCAGCTGCCCAGCTGTTCTCCACTGTTAGTGCAAACCTGTATGTATGAACAGGAGGCCACACAGATCCATGTGGTGTGGATGTTACATACATGTACACATATCCCTAGACTCACAGGTTTAGTCAAATGACTGCTTAGATATAGACACGGGCAGCATGTACATGTGCACACATAGCCAAATTCACATGGAGCACACCGCAGGCATGCACATATTTACATGTGTACACAGATCTATCAATGATAGTAACAACCAACAGTTATTGGGCACTTGGTATGTGTCAGGCATTATTATAAACACCTCATATAAATTATTATTTAGTCCCCACAACAACCATATGAAATACACAAATTATTATTTCTGTTTTAGAGATGAAGCCAAGGCCCAAAGAAATCACATATTTTGCCCAAGGTCATGTGCATAGCAAGTAAGTGGCAAAAGTGGGATGTGAACCCATGCAGTCTGGCTACAGAGCCTAGGCTCCTTGTTACTACACCATGTAAAGTATTTAGCTCTGATGCTGGCCTATCACACAATCCCACAGGTGCACAGATGTCGGCAGCACACTGACAGTACTCTTATGTATATGTGTGCATTAAGTATGTACTCACATGTATGTATGTCATGTACACATAGGCACCTAAATATTATATAGCGCATACTTTGATATAATTGCACATGCATTTATGACAAAGGCACAAATTGCCACAGAGGTATTTCTAAGTGCACACATAAGCACTTTCATATATAGGCAGGAATCACGTTCAGCTCACACATGTACATGCATACACACATGCATGTGCGATGCACATGTATGCAATAACACAGACACACACAGGCAGCACATGAACACATGCACACGCCAAATAGATGCAGGATGCACGCAGTATACATACTTACACACTGGTGCACACATATGTAGCACACTTGCATGCACATGCAATAATGTGCACATACAACTCACATACATCATGTACATTTCTCATTTGTGCAGTACATACACACATATACGTATACGCAACACAGGTGGTACATACTTGCACACACATGCAATGCACAACAATACACTCTTTCGCCCTTTCTCACACAGGGCAATTTATGGCCATCCAGGCTCATGTCCGGACTTCCCATTAACATTAATGAGGTGATGTCGCCTGGGTATTTGGAAACCCTTGTCCTTCAGGGGCGGAGGTAGGGGGTGGCGGTGAGGCGGAGAGGACAGGGAGGCCATGGTCATAGAGGAACAGCTAATTATCTGGCTGACCAAGGTTTGATTGTTTTTCCCACAGCTGCCCCCACTGTCCCCACCCCAAGGCCAGGTTCTGGCTGCACCAGAGGATATTGGGGGCAGGGAGCAGGAGTAGGGTAGGGGAGGGGAAAAGAGGGGCAAGAGAAGATGTTGGGGGTGAGGCAGTGACTGACCTGAATTTCAGTGTTATCCCGTCCCCCATCCTCTTTGCGTAGAGCCATTTGAATTATTTCCTGAAATGGTTCAAAATTCCTAAAGGCTTGTGTGTTTGTGGCCCCTTCTCTCCACAATCCTTGGCAAGAACCTTGTATGTGAGTCAAATTTGAGATCTACGCTTCAAGAGCTTTTATTTGTTGACCCAGGGACCACAAAAGGAGTCCTGTCCACATGTTGCCACCTCAATATCTCCCACAGTACACACTGATCATTCCTTCCTTCCTCTGTTCGTTCTCTTAACTAACATTTACTGACCATGAGACACTGTTCTAAGCAGCTTGTCAACTTCCAACAGCCCCCTCGATCTGTGTAAAACCTTTTCAAACAGGAGTGAGTGTGAACTTCCCATGAGCTCCTCAGTCAGAGAAATGTCTCCTAAACCTTTAAGGCATTAAAATAATAATTGGAAATTATGATAATATAAATGCAATAAATGTAAATTGCCTTTGCACACCTCTTCCCTGCTTGCAGAGTTGTCTTTCATGTACTTGATTCATCTGAACTCACAACAGTCCTGTGAGATTAGCAGAGTGGGTATGACCATTCCCATTTCATTGATGTGGAAACTGAGGCCTAGGCAGGAGAGATTTGCTCATGGTCATGTGACTAGGGAGGGTCAGAGCTGAGACCTGAATCTTTCCAGCCACTTCGCTGTGAATTATCACATGTTCTTCATTTATTTGTGGGACTTCCTCCTAAAACATTGCTCATGGTCATGTGACTAGGGAGGGTCAGAGCTGAGACCTGAATCTTTCCAGCCACTTCTCTGTGAATTATCACATGTTCTTCATTTATTTGTGGGACTTCCTCCTAAAACGTAGAATGAATTAGACTTCATGTACTTCTGGGTAAATGTTATGTTAAATCTCCTGAGATGCCTGGAGCAGTCCTAGGGTGGGAGGTGGAGGATGTGGTCCCCAGCCACAGATCAGGGATGCTGGGAGGAACATAGGTGTCCATCTTATCCCCCATGTCATTTCATAGATGGGGACATCAAGGCCTTCTTGAGCCAAGATGGCACGAGGATGACTATCTGGGAGGCTCAGATCAAAGATCTGAGGACTGGAAGGAGCACCCTAGCCCAGATCTAGACACTGCCTCCAGGTGGGTCTGCCTTAGGAACTGTTATCTCTATTTTCCAAACAAGGGAAACTGGAGCCCTGGTAATCATTAGGGCAACAATATTTATTGAACATCTATTACCATATTATTAAACCCTGAACTGGGTACTAGATACGGTGGGAAACTAAATGGACACAGCTCTCAGGGAGTTAGATGCGGAAGAAAGAGTTCCAGACCTGGTGTCACAGAGTCTGGGTCTGAGTTCTGCAGTGTACAGAGTCATTCATTTTGTATGACCTTGAGGGAGAGTCACTTTAACCTCTCTAAGCCTCATTGTTCTCACCTACAGATGGGGATGCTCCTGCCTTCCTTCAAGGGTGTTGTTACAATTTTGTATATAAATGCCTGTCCCAATGCTCCTCAGACACGACGTTCAACTCATGTGTTATTTGCCTCTCAATTTCCTGCCAGCCTCTTCGCTACCTCTCTTCTCCCTCCCTGCCTTCTGGCCACCTCCTCATTACTGACCACCCCTTTTGGAAACACCTGAAGTCTTGGCCCAACTTTGTTAACTCCATCACTGTCCCCAGCCCTGTCCTAGCTCGAGTAGGAGCAGAAACCCTCTTTTGAGGGAGGCTGAGCAGCACTGGGGGCATTGGAGTCAATAGCTCTCTCACTTCATCCCCTTGCCCACCCCAGAGGAGACCAGGAGACCCATAGACACCCCTCCATACTTCCTCTCCCAGCCTGGTTTCCTCAGCCTAAGACACTGCTTTTCCTGTGAGAGACTTTCTTCACCCAGCTAGGGGCTCTTGAAAGCTGGTGAGGAAACGGAAGCCCTTTCTCAATGCCCTTGAGGAGCTGACTCTCTGCAGAAAGCTGGTGCACCTCTTATACAGCAAAAGATCCCCCGAGAGGGACAAACTGACACATCAACAAGCCACACCTAGGATGTCCTATGACGGGGTGGCTTAAGAGCCCCCTCTCCAGGAGACATTTGCTTCCCTTTCGACTCTGAAGCTCAGGCCTGTTAGCTGAGGATGGGGTGGGTAGCTGTGACAAGGAGTCTTTCTAGCAGAACAGAAAGTGACTCCTGATGAGGTTGTTGAAGTCAAGGTCTTTCTGCCAAGGCTCTGCAGAACCTGTCCGTGTGTGTGTGTGTGTGTGTGTGTGTGTGTGTGTGTGTGTGCATCTGGCCTGTGGGGCCAACCATGCTGCCTCCTGTGCAGGGGCTGGGGGCGGGGGGGGCATTTGTGGAACTAGGGAGGAAGGAGGCCTGGCAACTCTCTCAAGTGCGAGATCTCATGGCCTAGGGTTAGGGCCTTGCAGATGTGTTGTTTGAACCACAGAACCTCATGGCTGGGAGGGCCCTAGGCCCCATTATACAGCCAGGCCCTGGGCCACAATAGGCAACTTTGGAAAGGAGGAGAGGACGGGAAGCCATGATTTGGGTTTCAGTTTTCACATACTGAATTTATTTGAAGCAGAGCCTGCTTCTAAATTCCCATGAGTACTTTTCTTATGTTTCAGTTTTTCAGAACCTGAGGGTTGGGAAACAAGGATGCAGAGGGACCTCAAAGCCCCAGCTCAAGGACGAGGATGAGAGGAGGTGGGAGCTGCAGAAGCAGTCTTCAAACCTGGGAAAGGCTGTCCCATGGAGCACGAACCGGTTTGTGCGGGGTCAGCCCCAACAAGCAGGGTTAACATTCGTTGGGCAGAACAACTAAGACAAGGCTACCTCACACCCTAAACTTTGTAGCAAAGAGGGCTGCCCTGGGAAGTGGAGCTCCCCGGAGGCAGAAGAAGAGCAAGCAAGGTGTGTATGATCACAGGCCGGTTGCTATAGAGAGACTCAGCATCACCAGGAGGGCCAGCCAATGGAGCATCTAAAAACCTGCATAGAGTGAAGAGACAACCTACAGAATGGGAGAAAATATTTGCAAACTGTACATCTGACAAGGGGTTAATATCAAGAATATATAAGGAACTTAGCAAAAAAACAAATAACATGGTTGAAAAATGGGCAAAGGATCTTAATAGACATTTCTCAAAAGAAGACATAAATGGCCAACAGGCATATGAAAAGATGATCAACATCACTAATCATCAGGGAAATGCAAATGAAAACAATGAGATACATCACTCCGGTTAGAACGGCTATTATCAAAAAGACAGAAGGAAACGAGTGCTGGTGAGCATGTGGAGAAAAGGGAATACTTGCACACTGTTGGTGGGAGTGTAAACTAGCACAGCCATTATAGAAAACAGTGTAAAGTTTCCTCAAAAAAATCAAAAGTAGAACTACCATATGATCCGGCAATCCCACCACTGGGTATATACCCAAAGGAAATGAAGTCAGTATTTTGAAGAGATAATTGCACTCCTGTGTTTACTGCAGCACCATTTACAATAGGTATGGAATCAACCTAAGTGTCCAACAACAGAAAAATGGATTTTAAAATGTGGTACCTATATACATAATGGAATACTAGTCAGCCATGAAAAAGAATGAAATCCTGTCATTTGTGGCAGTATGAATGGACTTGGAGGTCATTATATTAACCGAAGTCAGCCAGGCACAGAAAGACAAATACCACATGGTCTCACTGACATGTGGAATCTTAAAAAAGAAACAGTTGATATTACAGAGGCAGAGAGTAGAACAGTGGTTAACAGAGACTAGGGGAGAAAGGGGAGAAGGGAAAATAGGAAGCGGGGAGAGGTTGGCCAACGGGTACAAAATTGCAATGAGATAGGAGGAATAAGTTGTGGTGTTCTATTGCACAGTGGGGTTGACAGTTGAGCTTTGTATATTATGTACTATCTAGAGGAGAGGCTTTTGAATGTTTTCGCCACAAAGAAATGATAAATGCATGAGGTGACTGATATATTAACTATCCTGACCCGATCATTATACAACATATATATGTATAAAACATCAGATTGTACTCCATAAGCATGTACAATTACAATGGGTAAATTAAAATAAATAAATAAAATTCCCTTAATTCATCAAGGAAAAAAAAGAACATTTTCAGCCATGTAGTCAGACGGCCCTGGTTCAAATCCCAGCCTTACCAATTACGAGCTGTGTGAGCAAGTTACTTTGTTTCTTTGAGGCACTTGGTATGAGGGTTAAACAAAGTAACAATTCAGTGACAGTTTCATTATCCCAGAAAGGATTCTGAGATTCTGTACTCTGCAGAAATGAGCCTTTCCCAATGGACTGGCCTGCCCAGTGCATGGCGTGGTGTTTGCCCCACAGCATGGTGGGACCTTTGCCCCAGGGCATGGTGAGATGTTTGTCATGACTATGGTGAGGTGTTACAGATTGGTCTAACACCTTTACACACTAGCTAGATGTCCTTCCCTAGGCTCCCAGAACACCTCATGATTTCTGTTTTTTTCCACATCTTTGATCTACTCTGGAAAGAGGGGACTCCGGGATCTCATCTACATTTCTGGCACCTGCCACCACCTTTGCCTAAAGCACACTGTCGCCCTCACCTGTCTCCAGGACCCCTCCCTCCTCTGGTTGTCCTCCTCTTCCTCCATCCAGACCTGCTCCTCCATGAAGTCAGCCCAGCCCAGACAGCCATCACCTACAAGTACTCACCTGTTCTGCCTCTAAAGCTCTCCCAAGTCCTTCCAAGCTCTCTTCTTTCTTGCCACAGCTGCTTCCTCTATCAGTCTCTGCTGTGGGTTGAATGTATTCCCCCCAAATTCATGTATTGCAAACTTAATCTCCATTGTAACAGTGTTAAGAGGGTGGGAAATCCAATTATGGTAATTGAAGGTGGAGCCTTTAAGAGTTTATTAGATTGTGGGACTGTGCCCTGGTGAATGGATTGATCCATTCATGGAACAATGTGCAAACTTAATCTCCATTGTAACAGTGTTAAGAGGGTGGGAAATCCAATTATGGTAATTGAGGTGGAGCCTTTAAGAGTTTATTAGATTGTGGGACTGTGCCCTGGTGAATGGATTGATCCATTCATGGAACAATGGGTGGTAACGGGAGTGGTTCTGATAGCTTTATAAGGAGAGTGAAAGAGCAAATTAGTTCTTTCTTGCTCAGTGCATTCTCTCCATGTGACACCCTGGTTGTCATGGGATCCTGCAGAGAGTTCCAGCCCTAAGAAGGCCCTCATCAGATGGGTTCCCTGGACTTTGGACTTCCCAGCCTCTGAAGTTTCAGGTATTCTGTTATAAGCAACAGAAATGGACTAATACAGTCTCCCAGCTGGTTTTCTTTTCATACAGACCCTCCCAGTCTACCCCTTAGAGGTCACGAGTGAATTGCTTAAAATGCACATTGTGTCATGTTTTCAATCTCTTTATAGGATAAAGAGCAAACTTCCTGGTATGCAGTGAGGCCCTTTCTCCTCTGCCTCCCCTTCTTACTATACTCTGTGCCCTCTGCCCCTGCATCCTAAGCTTGGTTACCCTGGCCTGTGCTCCTCACATTTTCCTAACCCTGTGCTTTGGTGAGAGATTTTCCATCTGCCTAAGAATATTCTTCCTCCGCTTCTCCAACTCACAAAGTGCAGCCTTTGTGGAACCTCCATCACTTCCTTAGATTCTCTATTCCAAAAGCCTCCAGTGCTCCTCCAAGTCCTCCGGAATGAAGTCCTATGGGCCAAGGTCCCAACAGGTCTCTGAGGCTCCCTTAAAGGGATAATTGCAGAGAGTTTAATGCAGGGCTATTTACAGGGATGTGAGCAGAGTTGAGAGAACCAATGTGGGATGGAGCAGCCCAGGCAAGAGCAATGGCCAGAGCTGCCTCGAGGCCTGAAGGGACCAAGACGGCAGCTGTCACTAAAGCCTAGCGAAGGCTGTTGCTGCAGGAGAGGGGTCACCTGCCAGAAACTGTGGCCATAGACAGAGGGGCATACCCACTGCCAGACTGTGGTCTAGTAAGGTTGCTGGGGGTGCCTCTTTGTCTTCCCATCCTCAGATTATCTGCTGGTGCCTCTCATTGACTGAATTCAACAGAAGCCAGAGGGCCAGGGAGGCAGAGTGATGAGGTCCATGGGGGCCAGCCCCCAGAACAGAGAAGGGTAGAGAGTGGACCTGGGGAGAACACTATCATGAGCCCCAGCTCCAGGTGTGGCTACCTTGGCACTCTGGCCCTGGCCTACTTCCCCAGTGACACAACCCGTGCACCCTCTATGTCTCCAGCTGAACATGCCCTGAGCTCGCACTGCCCCAACTTGCCATGTCTGTGTCTTTGCAATGTTGTTCCCTGGGCCTGAAAGCCCTTTCCCAACTTCCTGTCCTGGCTGAGGCCTGCTCACACTGGACCTGCTCACCCTTGGACCCTCAGCTAAGGTACTGCCTCTGTCCCTAGGCTCCGAGTCTGTACTCTGAAAGCCCCCTGGGCCTATCTCTGCCAGTCACTTCGCTCTCCTCATTGTCCTGGCCTTTCCACTCACCCTAGAGTCAGGACTTCCAAAATTACATATTTCCTGGGTCTAGCACAGTGCCTGAATAAAGTAGGTGTTCATTTAAATGCTTCTTGAATTGAATTCCAGTACTACGCCACTGTAGAAGGGTTAGTTGCTTCTGTTGCCCCCTCCCCCAGATCCCCGTCAACTTGTGAGCAGAAACCATGTCTAACTCCGCTCAGCAACCCCCTCACACCTGATGCAGTGGCCTTTAAATATGGTTTGTTGATTGCTGGTATGAATGAATGAATAAGTGAAAGGCAAAGCAGACAGAAAAAGTGGGATGTATAAACCATGTGCTCTGAGAGATCAGGAGACATTGCTTCTAGCTAGGGAGAATCAGGGAACACATTACAAAGGGGCTAACTTGGGAGATGGCCTTGAAGGATGGATGGGTTGGAAAGAGCACTTCTGGTGGGGGAAATGGCATGAGCAAAGGCCCAGAGGTAGGAGAGCCCCAGGCCTCTTTAGGAGGCCTGATGGGGCTGGAGGAGGGTCAGGACGTAAGCGAAAGAGGGGCCGAAGTGCTATTTTGTGGCCCGGCTTCCTGTCCTTTTCTCTGTGTGCAGTCTTTCCCTCTCTCCTCGCCCAGCTTCTCTGCCCCTTCCTTCCAGACCCATTTCTGTCTCACCTCCTCCAGGAGTCCTATAGATGGATCTGCCCCTCTTTGAATTCCTGGCCACTCTGGCTTAGCACCACTAAGTCTAGTGCCCTCGTTCCTCCCCCTGACTATGAGTCACACCCGAGCCCTGGTCAGGCTCCAGAGGCCTCTTATTCTCTCTCACCTTCCTCCTTTTTCTGGGCTCTGGCTCAGAGCCTCTGGGAGCTGGAGCTGTGAGTTCAAGTTTGGGTAAGAGTCTGCTTACCCCCCAGTGAGGTTTTGGGGCCATCTGGGCCACAGAGAGCCAGACATGAAAACCACCAGTCAGTGGAGCAGGGTAGCTGGCCACAGCATGCCAGCCTGTGTGTCCACCCTGTCTCTCCCTCCCCTCCCTTCTTTGAGGGATGTCCCCAGCAGACTGGCTGGTGGCCCGTGTCTCCGAGGGGAACATGCTTTCTATAGGCTGCGGCTGAAGAAGGATGAACCGGCTGTCCTGCCAGCTCTGTGTGGGAGAGAGGGAGGTGGCCCCAGCCAGCCAGCACCCTGCACCACGCCAGCTACAGGCAGAGTGACAAGGCTCTAGCCTCTGCCTCCTACCCTACTGGTCATTTTCCCCTTGGGGCTTTGATGGGCTAGTCAGAGTTTCCAGTACTTGGCAGAGGTCGGGGGGTAACCCCTGACAAGGCTCTAGCCTCTGCCTCCTACCCTACTGGTCATTTTCCCCTTGGGGCTTTGATGGGGAAGTCAGAGTTTCCAGTACTTGGCAGAGGTCGGGGGGTAACCCCTCAGGAGAATGTTTGTGGACCTGTGCTCAGGCCCTGGGGGATCTACTGACTTCTCAGGTACAGAGCAGACTCTGGGGAAAACCAGGTTCATTTTCCACAGCTGGCTCACTGTGGCAGGGTACAGAGAAAAACCTCCTCTTGTGGTCCCAGTGCTTGGGTCCGCTTAGGCCCCACTGAAAGCTGGGCTGAGATGCCTGCCATCCCTCAGCCATCTACCAAGCACTGACTGTGTGTCAGGCTCCTACTGGACCTCAGAGGACATGGGGAAGAAGAGGCCAGAAAGTCCCCAACAGATCCTCTCATGCCTCCTCCCCAACCCCTCCCCTCAATCCTCCTAGACCCCAAAGGCAAGGCACCCATGGAAAAGGGGCACTCAGCCCTGCTCCAGTGAGGCAGAGAGGAGCCTCTTCTGAGAGAGGCCAGGCATAGAGAAGTGGGCCCCAGGGGGCAAGGTTGTATTAGTGGGTGAGCAATGTGAACCGGGCTGGCTCCCCAGCGGTGGAAGGCAAATCTAAACAGGGCTCGCTCTTGCCCTCCACCGAGAACCCCCTGCAAGGGTGAGGGGTCTACCTTCCCTGGCTCTTGGTTTTCTCTCAGAGTAGTAGAGAATCGAAACAAGGTTCTGGTGTCCTGCAGATTCACTTGTTGATTCAATCCCTCCCACCTTCAGTGCTTGCCTTGTCCCTTCCTTCCTTCCTTCCTTCCTTCCTTCCTTCCTTCCTTCCTTCCTTCCTTCCTTAATTCATTGCCTTGTTCATTCACTCATTCATTCATTCAGTACACCCATCTCTAAGTATCTGACGGAACCTGGCCTTTTGCTGGGGCCTGGGGATCTAAGGAAGTAGGAGACAAGAGTTCTTAACCTTTTTGGAAGTAAAAATCTTCTTGATGAGTGATGCACAACATACACCCCCCTCCTAGAAAACTGCCTACCTATGTCACCAACCCAGGCTAAAACTTCTGAAATGCTATCAGCCCAGTGGGGGAAGCAAACACGAAACCCAGAACTGAACATGGTCTGATAAATGCTAAGTGGGTTTGATTTCCGGCTTAGTCTCTTTCTAAGTCTCTTACCTCTCTGAATCCCGGTTTCTTCACTTTTTAAAAGGACATAATTTGGGCTGACCCCGTGGCTCACTCGGGAGAGTGCGGCACTGGGAGTGCAGCAGCGCTGGGAGCTGGGAGCGCCGCGGCCCCCGCGGGTTCGGATCCTGTATAGGGATGGCCGGTGCGCTCACTGGCTGAGCGCAGCACGGGCGATCCCCTTACCGGTCACACACACACACAAAAAAAGGACATAATTATATCACCTCCTAGTGTTGTGAAGAACAAATGAGGTAAACTCTAGAAAGTGCCTAGCTGTGCCTAGTCTATATTAGTGCTGATGTATGTGAATTCTCTTTCCCTTCCCTACTAGCATACTTGAAGGATGGAAACTCCTATGAGAGTTCTAAACAGGGAGAACAAACACTACCAGCAAGGGCCTGGAGGAGAGGGTCATGTTTCAATGGGTTCTGAAGGATGAATAAGAGTCTGCAATAATGTTTCTTTGTTTAAAGTAAAACTCTGGGTCTATATCACCCCATGGGGCAGATATGGTGCTGGTATCCTTCTTATCAGTAATGTTATTGTGCCTGCACTGTTCTAGGCATCTTGTATTTATTAACTCTCTCAAAGATTATCTCATAATGGGGCCGGCCCAGTGGTGCACTGCTGCAGTGCGTCACACACACAAAAAAAGGACATAATTATATCACCTCCTAGTGTTGTGAAGAACAAATGAGGTAAACTCTAGAAAGTGCCTAGCTGTGCCTAGTCTATATTAGTGCTGATGTATGTGAATTCTCTTTCCCTTCCCTACTAGCATACTTGAAGGATGGAAACTCCTATGAGAGTTCTAAACAGGGAGAACAAACACTACCAGCAAGGGCCTGGAGGAGAGGGTCATGTTTCAATGGGTTCTGAAGGATGAATAAGAGTCTGCAATAATGTTTCTTTGTTTAAAGTAAAACTCTGGGTCTATATCACCCCATGGGGCAGATATGGTGCTGGTATCCTTCTTATCAGTAATGTTATTGTGCCTGCACTGTTCTAGGCATCTTGTATTTATTAACTCTCTCAAAGATTATCTCATAATGGGGCCGGCCCGGTGGTGCACTGCTGCAGTGCGTCACTTGGGAGCGCGGTGGCGCTCCCGCCCGAGGGTTCGGATCCCACATACAGACCGGTTCCCGCTCACTGGCTGAGCGAGGCGTGGGAGCAACACCGAGGGTTGAGATCCCGTTGCCGGTCCCGGTCCGGTACGGGCGCGACACTGAGGGTTGCGATCCGTTGCCGGACACGAAAAAAGGACAAAAAAAAAGATTATCTCATAATCCTAGGAGATTGGTACTATTAGTAACCTGTTTTATAGAAGAGAAAACTGAGGCACAGAGAGGTAAAGCAATGTCACAAAGCTGATAGGAAGTAGAGCTGTGATCTAAATCCACGGCGTGTGCCTCCAGAGTCCTTGTTCTTAACCACTACTCTATATTGCCTTTCCAGTGTGGCTCTGTTTTCTCACAGAGGAAATATCACTCATCTTCTTGCATATCACTGTGTTAGAAAAAAGGAAACAGGAGAGAAAATGGAAGTCCTAGAGAAAATCTACTGCCTTTCCTGAAAATACAATTCCAAATTGAAGCATAGAGGCAAGAGGGAAGGAAGTTCCAGAGGACTAACTTTAAGGAGTCGTAAGAACATCAGTATGAAGCCAGGAGAGCTAGGTTTGGGTTTTAGTTCTGCCATTTATAAACCAACCTCTCTAAGCCTCACTTTTCTCATCTGTAAAATGGGCACATCAACCCCAATATCACAGCATTGGCATAAGGTCTATAAGAGCCCTTTGAGGCAGCTGCCCTATGTGCCTGCCATGGTCTTACCAATGGCCACCCCTGTGCCAGGGCCTCACAGCTCCCTCCAGGGCACAGACAGGTGGCCCAAGAGGGACCAGGTCACTTCAATTTTACTCAAAGAACCTGCCAAATCTCTTTTATTTATACACCAGCCCTCTTCCCACAGTTTCCCAGAGACCTGCCAGGGAGAACACGAGCAAGCATGACCCATAACCAGATCTGAGAATCAGCCCTCTAACAGAAATTTATTTTGTAAATTATATCCCATATTCTAAAGCCATGAAGTCAGGTCACTGGATATTTAAAGAGATACTTGCTGAATCCCTTTGTAAAGTGGAGAGAGAGTTCCCTGAGGGAGACTTTGTACAAATCCAGGTTTGTTTAAAGGGAAGCAAAAGCTTGCCCTGGGCTCCATTTTATAGACCAGGAAACTTGGGTCCAGAGGGTCCAAGTGCTTTTTTCAGGACCCAGCTGATTGGGGTAGAACCAGAGCAGAGAGCAGGGCCCACTTGCAGAGAGGAGCTGGGGAGGAGACGGACTCTGCAGCATGGCGGGTAACGGCAGGGAATGAGGTAGAGGCTGCGCTTCACGTGGGAGTGCCAGCATGGTGGACCTGGGCAGCCTGCCCCAGCGGAGGGTCAGCAGGAGGCTGGCTATCTAACAATCCAGTTTGGCTCAGTGGACCTTCATTCACTTGGACAACTTTGTCAAGCATTTATTGTACAACAGAGTCTGCTGGTGCCCAGTGCATTGCCTGGCACAGACCAGGGGCTCAACCAGTTGTTGTTGGATGATCACCTAGTGCGTCTAGAATGGATTCCCCTCCTCAAGGGCTGGCAGACTTATAGTTGTACAACAGAGTCTGCTGGTGCCCAGTGCATTGCCTGGCACAGACCAGGGGCTCAACCAGTCGTTGTTGGATGATCACCTAGTGCGTCTAGAATGGATTCCCCTCCTCAAGGGCTGGCAGACTTATAGGGGGGGAATAAGTCTGGCATGGCAAAGCTTTATGGTTCCATAGACATTTCTTGATTACCCTCTGCACTTAGGGCAATACTTGGTGCTGCTAGGGGAAGGGGTTCTGGTTGAGAATGGAAGTAGGTAATGGAATAAACAGGAATTAAAGTCAGTTCTCACCCTGAGGGGACCCTAATCTGCAGGAGAAGGCTGATATAACCTGTGCCCACAAGGAGAATTTGAGATAGAGAGCACAGAGGCTGGGAACAGCAGAGTGCACAGGAGCTGCAGGTCTAGAATCATTCATTCGTTGGCAGCTGGCCAGTACAGGGATCCAAGCCCTTGACCTTGGTGTTGTCAGCATCATGCTATTCTGAGTGAGCTAACTGGCCAGCCCTAGAAATACTCATTCTTTAATTCATTTGTTCCACAACTATTTATTAATTACCTACTATGTTCCAGCACCATTCTAGGCTTCAGGGACATAGCAATGGGAAAAAAAGAAGAAAAACTCAGCCTTCATGGAGCTCACATTCTGGCAGGCAGAGACAGTCAAAAAGCAGATAAACATGAGGATGCATGTCAGTAGCCATAATTTTCCTGAAGAGACCTAAAGCAGGGTGAGAGGGGTGGAGATTAGACAGGAGATGGTAGCCTATTTGACCCAGGAGGGGTAGGGAAAGTCTTTCTGAAAAGGTGACATGTGAGCAGAGACCTGAGGAAGCCAATCCTGTGGTTATACAAGGAAGAGCCTTTCAGGCAGCAGGAGCAGTAAGTGCAAAGGCCCCGAGGCAGGTGTATGCTTGTTGTGTTGAAGGAACAAGGCCAGTGTGGCTGGAGCCGAATGAGGAGGCAAGAGAAGGCACTGAGGTCAGGGAGGTAGCAGGGAAGCAGATCACGTGGTCACAGCATGACCATGAGTGAGGTGAGCAGAAGAAGGACCTGATCTGACTTTAACAGCCTCATTCTGGCTGGTGTGTGAAAATTCACTGTAGGGAACAAGGTGAGGGTGGAAGTGGGAGACGAGCAAGGAGGACCCGCAGAATCCAAGCGAGAGATGACGGTGGCTTGGATAGGGCATGGCAGGGGCCATTGAGAAGTAGTGGACAGAGAGGATTCAGATCCCAGTTCTGTGCCACTCTCTAGCTGTGTGCCCCTGGGCAGGTTACTTAACCTTTCTGAGCATCTGTTTTCTCATTTGGAAAACAAGACTGAAAATAATACCTACTTACCTGTTAGTGTTTTTATGATGTTTACATGAGACATATGCCCAGTGCCTGGCAAACATTTGGTGCTCACTCGGTGACAACTCATCATCATTATTGACTCCCAGGAATCCATTGCACTGGGACCACATATTCATATTTAGTGGAATAAACTGAGCCAAGAAAAACTGAGATCTAAGGGGTCAGCTGGCTCAGGGTGAAAAATCCCCTAATGTCTTAGTACTCAGCTGGGCACGGCCCTCTCACTGCCTGCCTCCTGCTTCTGTGCCCATGGGCAGAGGTGCCCTTCGGCTTCCTGTTTATTTGTGTGCCTTTTACCTGCGGTGAAATTTCTGCTGAGAAACCGGCCCCACCAGTCACTGGGCCTAGCTACCACCCCCATGGGCTTCCAGCTGCTCTCGCAAAGTCAACAGTGTCCAGGAACAATGAAGGGGGGGGACAGGGGAGGTTGACAGCCCTGATGTGCTCCCAGGCAAGCATGTGACCTTTAGGGGATGACTGTCAGAGGTAATGATGGGGAACGAACCCCAGGGAAGGGTAGGGCTAAGGAGGAAACTCTAGTCTCAGGCGGGTGCTGGTGGTTACAGGTGCTGGTAGTTACAGGCACTGGTAATTGAGGGTGCTGGTGGTTGTGGCGCCTGCAGGACAGGTCCTCCTGGCTGTGGAGAGGCCATGGCTATCCTAGAGACAAGGGATGGCTCTGGGGGCAGCTGGAAACATTTGTCTTCCCTGGGGGGCATCAGCCTAGAAGCCTAAAGTGACAGACCCAGGAGAGGCTTGGCCCAGCCCCACTGCATCCATGCATTGACTCGGTCTTCCATCTTTTATTCAAAATATTGAGGCCTGTTGTGTGCCAAGACCTGGGGTTAAAAGTGTTTCTCCTGCAAGGAGCATTTGTGAGAGCAAGTGAGAGCCAGAGAGAGGAAGTGTCTTTTCTAAGGTCACACAATGAGTTGCTACAAAGCCTGTCCAAGACCTAGACTCCCTGTCTAGTGCTCTGACCAGTAAGTGCTCTGGGCTGCTCTGGCCACCTCCTGGATGGCAGAGGCCAGGCGGTACCAATCCCTGATAGCTCTCTCCTTAGTGCATCTGTGTCTGCTTGGTTACCTGGGAGAAGCCCGAAGGCTGTGCCTAGCTCAGGGCCACAGGAGCTAGAGAGCAGCTGGGCATGTCTCTAGGCTGTGTGGGCTGTGGGGAGCCCCGGACCAGCGTGAGCGAGGCACCTCTGCATGCTGTGTGGCTTCAGAGTCATCTCCCCAGATCAGTTTCACCATCTTTCAAATTGGAAAGTGTTGCCTTACCAACCTGTCAAGGTTGCTGTGGGGAATGTGAATGTGCTTTTCTAAATCTCCCCCCTGGTAGGCCGACTTGAGCAGGGTGAGGTCACGTGGAGATACAGCAAGGATAGGGAGAGTGAGGTGAGTCCCAGGTTTCCCAGGGTTTCTGTGCTGTTCTGCTTGCAGGCAGGCTGCAGTTGTGGGTATAGGGTGGGGAAGGGTGTGCTGTGAAAAGACCCACCCTGCCCACAGGGAGTCTGATTGGGGAAACTCAACTTCTGCCTGCCTACAGGGAGTCCCCAGACTCATAAAGCCAAGGGCTTAAATTTGGAAAATTTCACGCAGTGGTCCTGCAAGCCCCCCCACCCCCTCACCCCATAGTGCACTAGCAGAAGCTGGTGTGTGGTGGGTGCCTGCCCTAATTTCTAGCTCAAAAGGGCAAGAGGCCTGTGGAGGCTGACCCCTCTCGTGGCCTCCCAAACCCTCCCTGCTGAGGGCCACTGCCCCCCCTTTCCCCTGCCCCAGCTCAGGAGCCTCCCCCAGTGCAAGTAGCCCCTGCCCATGTCTCCCACCTCTGGCCTTGCACAGCTCTTTCCTTCAGTCCCCTTTCCCTCAGCACCGACTCAGTCATCAGTCGGTGGTGGGCGTGGTGGGAACCAGCGTGAATGGCAAGAGGCCGCGGCCCTCAGGGAGGGCCCTACTAGACAGCCGTGGGCAAGGCCGCTGCTCATGCATGCAAGGGGGCTCTCTCACGATCCCGTGTTGCTGCCACACTGGGAGTTATGGTCCAGCCATGTGCAACCATGTGCTGCCTGGCGCCGCCTGGACGGGCCACCAAGGCTGTCTTGGCCCTGGCAGCCTGATTCCTCTTCGTCTGTCCCAGCGCCTGCCTCCCTGCTGGCCTCAGGCCTCAGGCATCCCCCCAGAAGGCTCTTCCCCCTGTCTGTAGGGTCTGGCACAGCTAACCCAGCCCCGAGCTGTGCCCAGTGCCTGTTCCTATCAGGCCCAGCCTCCCGCCGCAACCTCTGGATGAGCAGGCACTGGGGAGGGTGGTGGGAACAGTGCTGAAGGTCGGGGCTGGGGCCAGCAGGGCCTGGGAAACTGTGAGGGCCACTGAGGGTCAGAAGGGCCCAGCTCCTGTTTGTTGACCCTGAGCTGTGGACATAGGCGAAAGCATCACCTCCCTTCCTGAGTCCCCTCCCTTCCTTGGTCCTCTGTGGTCCAGGGCCTGCCACCATATAACTACCAAGAAGGGCTTCTCCCCTTCTTGTCCGCCCCACTGTTTCCCAGCCACCCCACTTTGGGCCCACTCCAAGTGGGGCTTATATGTAAAAATAGCCCAGCTTTTTTTGAGCTTGTTATCTACTATTTTTATCAGATGGTCCCAGCAAAGCATGGCCGAAAAAAGGGAAAATCATACAGCTCTGTTTGCCAAACTCAATAGAAATAGCAACAGGGTGGGTTATTTTTAACAAGATGAATACTCCTGTCCTCTGAGGTCTCCCCTGGCCCCATCCCAGCCTCCTTTGTATCTCTGCCTGGACAGCAGATTTTAAAATACGCCCACAGTTGCCAAACCACTAAATGCACCCAAGACAACGATTGAGGCAGTTGGAGCCAAGGAGGACCATGGGGGGTATTTTGGCCCCCTTTTCCTTCCCTCCCCTGAAGGAAATCACACTCTTTTGTTTGAAAAACCTTCCAAGTTGGTTTTCGAGGCCTCTTCCTGGATGTCCCACTCCCACGGGAACACCAGAGGTTACTCTGAAACATGCAGTGGTTTGGGCAGAGTGACCCCAGAGGCCTGGCGTGGCCCATGGCATCCCCGGGTGGCTCCTGTGCCAGGCTGTGGTAGGGCAGGAACACCAGAAGAGCCTGCAATAGTCAGGGCTGGGGGAGCAGGGGTGTGGGGACACCTGCGGTGGAGGTGGTGACCTCGAGGGGGGTCTTCACTAGGCTGCTGTCCATGCAGGTGGAGGGGCAGGTGAGCTGAGGTGCTACTGCGTTTTCCAGGCCAGGCTGCCCTAGCTTGGCCATGACAAAGCCTCAGTCTGCTGAGGGCTAGAAGTCCTCAGAGTTGCAGTTTGCACTGTAAAGAGTCCCAGGTCATGGGTACACCACCTATCACTGTGGAGTAGCACAGTGGGGTAACTACCAGCCCAGGACTCAGCAGACTTAGGGAACAAGTCGCCACCCCTTTATAGGCCTCAGTGTCCCCCTATATACTGCCAGGGGCCTGGACTAGCCTGGGCTCCCGGGACGTGGGGGCATGTGTGAGGGTAAATAACCACTTTGGTAGCTGTTTTCTTTGTGGTCAGGAAGGGATAGAAAATAGAAACAAAGGCAGCATTAATTGAGCACTTACTAGCAGGAGGCAGTGAATGAAACAGTTTACATCACACGGAGGTTGTCTCACATGTTTCACCACAATCCTATCACTGCCTTCCTTATTGAGGTTTACAGTGACTCTCTCCCGAGCGGCCATATAGAAAATCTAAGGAAGGATTGTGATTGGCAGGGCTAGATCACATGCCTATCCTGGGACCACTCTTTCTGGCCCAGGGAAGGGGATTCTGAGTGGCCATCTCTGATCCCAGGCTTTCACTGTGGCCAGGAGCATGAGGCACAGTGGTTGGCAGTCCTGCCAGACCATAGATGTGGGGGACACCCCCGTCCCATCTACTCCTATTCTGCTTCAAGTCAGGGCAGAGAGAGGGAGAAGTGGGTCGGTGGGGAGGAGGCAAAGAGGACCCCCGTGTAATTCCACTTCAGCCACACCAGCCCCCGGCCTGAGCCTGCCCTTCCTCCACCTGCCCTGTGCCATGCTGACTTGTCTCCAGGCCTTTGCATGTGCTGTTCCCTCCAGTGGCAGTGCCCCACCCCCACCCCCACCTTCTCCATTTGGTAACCCTCTACCCACATTTTTCAACACTAATCTCAGCAGCCCCACCCTGGGAAGCCTTTTCTTCCCCCCAGGCAGGACGGGGACTCTGGAGGTCCTGGCACACAGCTCCACCTGGGACTTCAGCATGTGCTGACTGTCTGCCACTTGCTTGCCAGGTGACAGGGATGATGTCTTACTGGTTCACCCGGGGTCCAACACAGTGTCCAAGCACAGAAAATGTTTGTTGAATGGATAGAAGGGAGAAGAGACAAAAGATATAGGGAATGAGGAAGAAAAATGAGGGGAAAAGAGCAGGGAGGGAAGAGGAGAAAGGAAGAGCAAGCACAGGCCGGGGCTGGCCAGCGAGGTGAGGCGACATGGGAGCCATGTCAGGAGTGGCAGGGAGGGCCACTTCAGGCTGGGGCCAGGACTGTGGGACTCTCCAATCCTGGAGGATCTGGCCAAAGCTGCTCTCCTGGGGGCTGGTGTCCTAACCTGGGAGAGGCCACCTGCCTGGTTTGTTAGGTGGCAACTGTAGATGTTCCATTGTGTGCCTGGTACTGCGCTGGGCACAGGGCCTCTTGTCTGTGCCAGCTGCCCTAGTAGCTGGGATCAGAGTGGTGGGGAGCAACCCCCCCCCCCAGTCATCTGCAGCCCTGAGGAAATGGATCTGCCCATGGATAGTGGGTATTCACCCAGTTTCTCTGCCCTCGACCCTCGCTGGTGTACTTCTCAGAGGACATTGTGTGGCAGGGATACCCCTAGAGGCCACGAGGCCCTGTCAATCTTGCCCTGCTTGATTCTCACCCCTGAAGAAAGGTCTGAGAGGAGGGGTGGGGCTTCTCTTGGCTCCTTCTGGGATGCAGCTCCTGACTCCCACCTAGGCTGGCTCCCCACATGCCACCCCCACCCAGGGGAGGATGGAGCCAGGGAGGGGAGGGAGTTGGCCACTGGCTGCTGCCTGGCCTGGTAATGAATCGCCCCAAAGTTTGCCACCCTGTCTGAATAGCTTCACTTCTGGAAGAGGCTTGTGACAAAGCATACACTGACATCCTCCACCAGACAAGGAGGCTGCCTGCGTGCACAGGGGGAGGCCCTTCGGGAGAAGGAGGGAGGCGGCAGCAGGGACGTTGACATTCTCTCACTGAATCTGCCCAGGTCTGCCTCCTTCCTGACTCTGAGGCTGAAAGAGCTCAGGCCTGGGGTGGCTGAGGTGACAGGAGATCTCCATGGGAGTGTCTGTGGCCCAGAGTAACCAGCTGAGGTGGGGAGGGTCGGGGGGAGGGGTGGAGCAGACCCGGCTCACACAGGACACTTGACTGTTCAGTCGAGAATATAAAATGTAACCACCCTTTGCTGGACACTCCCTTCTCCTGGGGTCCCAATGGCCATGACACTCTCCAGGCCTCCTCCATGACACTCTCACAGCCCCAATAGACTATGCATTTCTGGAGGTCAAGATCTCTGTCCTGCATGTCTGAGGGTCCCTGGGGCATCCAGTAAAGTGAGTGGCCCAGGGTGGGGGCCCTAGTACTCGATCATAGTTCTGGATTTGATTATGATTTTGTTTGTTCAGAAGTTATTGGGAACAGTATCTTTTGTTGATTCAATTTGGTGTGCATGTGTATGTGCATATCTGGCTTTCTCCACCAAAAACCTGGCTCTGTGGAGCCTGACTGGCTTGCAGCCCCACCTTTAGGCTGGAAGTGATTCCTGCTTTTACTCAGCAGACAGAGTGTGGGGTGTGCCAACAATGGCTGAGAACCTGGAGACCCAAGGGCTGCTGTCACTTGCTGGACCACTCTTTTACCAGTCCCCTTGAAATTGAGAGAGATTGGACAAGAAATATACCTGAGGCTGACCTTAACTTGATGAACTCATAAGGACAAATGAATCACAACTTGGTGGGGTACCTGCCCTGGGTCTACAGCCATGCCATTTCATGGGACACTCTCCAGATGCCTACCTGATGCTAGGCATGGTGTCGGCTGCAGTTTGGCCCATGAGCCCTGCGGGCCATGTCATGAAAGTGTGTGTGTGTGGGGGGGAGGGCATATATATGTAGACACGTGTGTATGTGTTTGTGTATGCGTATGCACTCCTGCCTTTCCAGAAGGGATACCAAGTGAGAATCCCGACTCTGCCACTTACCTGTATGAGGATAATAATAGTATCTCTAGGGCAACTGACATCCCTGTACCTTGGATTCTTCACCTGTGAAATGAGGATAATGGGAGTAAATACTTCATTGGGTTGCTGTGAAGATTAAGTGAGTCAATACTATAAAACACTGAAGATAATATTTTGCACACAGTAGGCACTCAATAAATATTAGCTATTATTACCACCACTACTACTACCACCACCACTACTACTACCACCACCACTACTACTACTACTACCACCACCACCACTACTACTACCACTACTACTACTACTTGCACACAGTAGGCACTCAATAAATATTAGCTATTATTACCACCACTACTACTACCACCACTACTACTACTACCACCACCACTACTACTACTACCACTACTACTACTAGTAGTAGTAGTAGTATTGTCATCTCAGAAGGTATCTTAGGTCAGGTTCCCTAGGAGCAGATCCTGAGATGGGTATTCATAGCTAAGTGTTTGGGGAGTGTTCCCAGGAAAACTAGAGAAGAATCAGGGGCAGCAGGACAGAAAGGAAGAGGCCAACAAAGGGTGCAATTTCAGGTGAAGTTGGCGGCTTCAGCCTGATCCTGTAGGAGGACTCAAGAGTATAAGATATACCTCATGGGTGTCCCCATAAGAAGCAGGGGACCCCGCTCTCCTGTCCCCCCAGTTATTGGCTAAGGGCCACTTTGGGGGGAAATTAAACTTCCATGTACTTCCAGCTCTGTAGGCAAAGCAGCTCCTGTAGCCTGAGGGTAGTCACTCAAGGAAGAGTGAACAGAAGGGAAAGCCACAGAAGGTGGAGGAGGGTGCCTGAGACTGATAAAGAGATCCGGGGGCAGCACCAACAGTGTCTTCCATAGAGAGCTACTGTGAGGAAGGACTGGGAAAATCCCCTGCCCGGGGCCTGGTACATGGAAGGCGCTTGGTCAAGGTCAGTCTCATTCTTTCTTTCTTACTAGCCACAGGCTGCTTCTGATCCAAGGCTGGGGTCACTCTGGGATCTCATATATTTGCATAAGACATTGCTATTGTTTGAATGTGTCTCCCAAAGTTCATGTGTTGGAAATTTAATCCCCAGTGCAACCATATTGGGAGGTGGGTCCTAATGTGGTGATTAAGTCACGAAGGCTCTGCCCTCATAAATGGATTAATGTTATCGTGGGAGTGGGTTTGTTATAAAAGTCTCCTCTTGTTCTCTCATTTTCATGCTGTCTTGTTCTTCTGCCTTCTGCCATGGTATGATGCAGTAAGAAAGCCCTCACCAGATGCTAGCACCATGCTCTTGGACTTCCCAGCCTCTAGAACTGTGAGCCAGTACATTTATGTTCTTTATAAATTACCCAGTCTCAAATATTCTGGTACAGCAGCACAAATGCACTAAGACAGTGACTCCACCCATGACCTAAGGAACCAGTGAGAAGAGCCTGCTTGCTCAGGCTGCCTGAAGCCTGGTGGTAGATGGGTTGCAGGTCCAGCCAGCACAGACTTCCCTTGATTTCCTCAGTGACACTAGTGTCAGGAAATAGAGAGAAGCTGTGACAGTGTGACAACCACATGCACCCCAGTCCACAACTCCTAGATACTCCATACCTGTCCTTCTTCCCTATCCATGAGTGACTCAGCTGTCTGCCCCACTCTGCAGTACTGCCCTGGGCCCCCACAGCCCAGGGTTGTCCTCTAACAGGACCGTAAGTAGGGACACATGGCTTGGCAGCAGCTACCTGAGTCACTGGCAAACCCTAGTCATGGCCCTTTAGTGTCTCCCTGGGGGGATTCCTGCCTGGGCATCAGAGAGAATATTGGAGAAAATTGCAGGTCCTGCACACTGGCTTCTGTGAAAAGTCCAGACCCCCAAAGAGCCTCTTCATGGCCAGGAGGATTCAAGTGGGGCAGAAAGTTCACCTGTTGGGGGCAATTCTAGCATCTGGTGAGAACCTCCTTAATGCACCTACACTAAGGATAACAACAACAAAAAAATAACGTTGATCACCTAATATGTACTAAGTCATCACCACATTTCAGGCTGATTTCTGAATAAGAACCATCTTGTTTAAAACTCACCAACTCTGTAAGGCCACTACATCCAGCTCCTCTTTTCACAGGCAAGGACTCAAGCTCAGAGAGGCCAAATTTCAGTCTCAAAGTCTCACAATTGCTAGCTGGTCTTCCTGCTCCACTCTTGCCTCAATAAATATGTGCCGAATGGTTGGGCAGTGCCAAGACTTGAGCTCAAAAGCTCTAACCATCAGGTACCCTGGGGCTGGGGAGGGTGATTGGCAAGGTCCTGCTGAGCCTTGGGCTCTGCAGGTCTGTGCACAGCCCGAGGGAACTGAGAAGTGTGGCCATCCTCAGGAGTTGGCCCAGGCACCCGCCTCCTGTGCTGTCATTCAGTTCAGTGTGGCCACAGAAAGGCTGCCTCATTCTTTGGGCTGCCCCATCCTTGGCCAGGTCACCCTCACTTTCTTCCTCTGACTCTGCAGCCTGGGGGAAGTAGTCACCTACCCCTGCCCCATGTATATGCAGGTTTCCTTCTTCCAGGAACTCAGAGACAGACAGCTGTCCAAGTTTTTCCACGTCTTCATTGACCACTGGCAAGGCATCCTGGAAGGAAAAGAGAAATGAAGGCGTTTACCAAGCCAGCAAATCAGAGTTCATGTGTGTGCTGATGAGGGTCCCTGAGGGAGGGGCAGCTACCAGGAACAAGCACACAAATCCGGTCCCAGGTCTGGTGAGGTTTATACTGCAGGAGCAGGCAGCTGAGCCTGGTACCATGCACCTCCTCTCTGGGCCTAAGAATCCTAGAAGGGCCCCAGAAAGGGTGGCAGGAAGGTGGGACCCTCAGGACTCATCTCCCTGGGATTCCACCTCCCAGGGCCTCTCAGTGGCCCTGAGGACCCCCACACAATCCTCCATTTCCCCTGCAGATCCGAGGGGACTCAGGAACAGAGGTCTCACATTTGAGGGGTTGAACTGGCATTCACAGGTCATCCCTGATGGGGACTGCTGGCACTCTTGCTCCTCAGTGCTTTGCCTGATGGGGACTGCTGGCACTCTTGCTCCTCAGGGCTTTGCCCTGTGAATGGGAGGATGAGTTCCAAGTTCCACGGGGCAGACTTGCCCCAAAACTTCCAAAGCCTCAGCCCCATCTGGTGGGTCTTCAGCTTACACACCTTGAGCAGTTATTGCCTTCTCCCTGAATGCTGGGGCTCCCCACACCAAGATGATCTCAAAGGCAGGACCCAGTGTGACTGGTCTGTGTCCCCCAGTCCCAGGAGAGGGAGGCACACTTAGCACCAGGGCCTGGATCCAAGTCTTAAAACTCCACCACTATCTGTGCGACCTCAGTCATGTGACTTTGCCCCTCTGTGCCTCAATTTCCTTGTCTGTAAAATGCACAGAATTATAGGCTTATTGCATAGCACTACAGTGAAGTTAACTGGGATAATCCATGTAAAGCACTTAGAACAATTCTAGGCACCTAATAGGTGTTCAATAAATATCACCTGTCATATTCCTGTCACCTCCCTGCCTTCCTTTCTGAGGTATGAGGGATTCTGGGATTGGGACCAGCTGGGCTTCCTCTCCAAGATGAACTGCTCTTTTAGGAGATGCAGGAGGAGAAGGGGGCCCTGAAGTTGCCTCCAAGCTCCTGGGGGTTGTGGCTGGTCTGGAAAGCCCCAACTCACCACACTGTTTGGATTGGGTTTCTATTCCCAACACCGGTGAGAGGCCTGCTATTTATGGGCCCCCCATCCCACCCCCCAGGCAGCCAGACAGTGCGTGGGCTGAGGACCACATGGCTGGCAGCCCGCTACCCCACCCCACCCGGGCACTGTGACCAGGGCACGTTTCACATGTTAGTTATCCCACCAGCTTGGCAGTGGCTTTCCTGGCTCTGCCTGGTCACCTCAGGGAGGAGCGGAGGTGGAGGGGACATGAGGTGTGGCCTGCCTCTTCATCCTGTCCTCCAGCTTCTAGCACTGTCCATGAGGAGAGGTGGGTTCTTGGGGGTGCAGAGGATGGAACATACCACCCCTTTCCTTTTCCACTCTTACAGTGATGCATATGTCATGTGGTATCTAGTGTGGTTAAAACTCTGGAGCCAGACTGCCTGGGTTCAAGTCCCACTTCAGCTATTCATTAGGTGTGACCTTGGGTTAGTGCCCATACTTCCTTGTGCCTCAATTTCCTCAACTGTGAGGTAGAGCTAGTATTAGTACCTGCCTCATAGGGTCATCATGAGGGTTAGAAGAATTGATACAGGTAAGTGCTTAGCATCAACCTGGACACGGAAAAGACAGTCAAACACGGCTGGGTATTTGTCTTCCTGCAGGGGCTGATGCTGGATGACAACCCTGGCATTCTTTATATGGTTCCTGTCCTCTGACTAGGCAGGATTGCTGTCCCCACTGTGCAGATGGAGAATCTGAGCCCTGAAGGAGAGAAATGGCCTCTCCAAGGTTGCACAGCTGGGGATGGTGGAACTCACACTCCCTGACTGCCAGCTCAGGGCTCTTCCAGCCAGCTGGTTGCCTTCTATCTTTAAGTGCAGTGTCCTCTCCCCACCCCTCACCAAATAGGTAAGAAACTCTGCTGGCCAAGCCAGCAGTGAAGGTGAAGCCCCTGACAGGTGTCCGTCCAGTGCAAGCACAGCTCAGCCCAAACCCTGGGCCTGCCTGCCCTCGGCCGGTGCTTCCAGTCAACCTTCAGGGGCCAGGGGCTATATTTAGTGTGTGGCCAAGCTCCTGGGGGTTGTGGCTGGTCTGGAAAGCCCCAACTCACCACACTGTTTGGATTGGGTTTCTATTCCCAACACCGGTGAGAGGCCTGCTATTTATGGGCCCCCCATCCCACCCCCCAGGCAGCCAGACAGTGCGTGGGCTGAGGACCACATGGCTGGCAGCCCGCTACCCCACCCCACCCGGGCACTGTGACCAGGGCACGTTTCACATGTTAGTTATCCCACCAGCTTGGCAGTGGCTTTCCTGGCTCTGCCTGGTCACCTCAGGGAGGAGCGGAGGTGGAGGGGACATGAGGTGTGGCCTGCCTCTTCATCCTGTCCTCCAGCTTCTAGCACTGTCCATGAGGAGAGGTGGGTTCTTGGGGGTGCAGAGGATGGAACATACCACCCCTTTCCTTTTCCACTCTTACAGTGATGCATATGTCATGTGGTATCTAGTGTGGTTAAAACTCTGGAGCCAGACTGCCTGGGTTCAAGTCCCACTTCAGCTATTCATTAGGTGTGACCTTGGGTTAGTGCCCATACTTCCTTGTGCCTCAATTTCCTCAACTGTGAGGTAGAGCTAGTATTAGTACCTGCCTCATAGGGTCATCATGAGGGTTAGAAGAATTGATACAGGTAAGTGCTTAGCATCAACCTGGACACGGAAAAGACAGTCAAACACGGCTGGGTATTTGTCTTCCTGCAGGGGCTGATGCTGGATGACAACCCTGGCATTCTTTATATGGTTCCTGTCCTCTGACTAGGCAGGATTGCTGTCCCCACTGTGCAGATGGAGAATCTGAGCCCTGAAGGAGAGAAATGGCCTCTCCAAGGTTGCACAGCTGGGGATGGTGGAACTCACGCTCCCTGACTGCCAGCTCAGGGCTCTTCCAGCCAGCTGGTTGCCTTCTATCTTTAAGTGCAGTGTCCTCTCCCCACCCCTCACTAAATAGGTAAGAAACTCTGCTGGCCAACCCAGCAGTGAAGGTGAAGCCCCTGACAGGTGTCCGTCCAGTGCAAGCACAGCTCAGCCCAAACCCTAGGCCTGCCTGCCCTCGGCCGGTGCTTCCAGTCAACCTTCAGGGGCCAGGGGCTATATTTAGTGTGTGGTCCTCAGAGTGGGGCTCCCTGAGGACGGGGCTGTGTCTCCCCCTCAGAGTGGGGCTCCCTGAGGACGGGGCTGTGTCTCCCCCTCAGAGTGGGGCTCCCTGAGGACGGGGCTGTGTCTCCCCCTCAGAGTGGGGCTCCCTGAGGACGGGGCTGTGTCTCCCCCTCAGAGTGGGGCTCCCTGAGGACGGGGCTGTGTCTCCCCCTCAGAGTGGGGCTCCCTGAGGACGGGGCTGTGTCTCCCCCTCAGAGTGGGGCTCCCTGAGGACGGGGCTGTGTCTCCCCCTCAGAGTGGGGCTCCCTGAGGACGGGGCTGTGTCTCCCCCTCAGAGTGGGGCTCCCTGAGGACGGGGCTGTGTCTCCCCCTCAGAGTGGGGCTCCCTGAGGACGGGGCTGTGTCTCCCCCTCAGAGTGGGGCTCCCTGAGGACGGGGCTGTGTCTCCCCCTCAGAGTGGGGCTCCCTGAGGACGGGGCTGTGTCTCCCCCTCAGAGTGGGGCTCCCTGAGGACGGGGCTGTGTCTCCCCCTCAGAGTGGGGCTCCCTGAGGACGGGGCTGTGTCTCCCCCTCAGAGTGGGGCTCCCTGAGGACGGGGCTGTGTCTCCCCCTCAGAGTGGGGCTCCCTGAGGACGGGGCTGTGTCTCCCCCTCAGAGTGGGGCTCCCTGAGGACGGGGCTGTGTCTCCCCCTCAGAGTGGGGCTCCCTGAGGACGGGGCTGTGTCTCCCCCTCAGAGTGGGGCTCCCTGAGGACGGGGCTGTGTCTCCCCCTCAGAGTGGGGCTCCCTGAGGACGGGGCTGTGTCTCCCCCTCAGAGTGGGGCTCCCTGAGGACGGGGCTGTGTCTCCCCCTCAGAGTGGGGCTCCCTGAGGACGGGGCTGTGTCTCCCCCTCAGAGTGGGGCTCCCTGAGGACGGGGCTGTGTCTCCCCCTCAGAGTGGGGCTCCCTGAGGACGGGGCTGTGTCTCCCCCTCAGAGTGGGGCTCCCTGAGGACGGGGCTGTGTCTCCCCCTCAGAGTGGGGCTCCCTGAGGACGGGGCTGTGTCTCCCCCTCAGAGTGGGGCTCCCTGAGGACGGGGCTGTGTCTCCCCCTCAGAGTGGGGCTCCCTGAGGACGGGGCTGTGTCTCCCCCTCAGAGTGGGGCTCCCTGAGGACGGGGCTGTGTCTCCCCCTCAGAGTGGGGCTCCCTGAGGACGGGGCTGTGTCTCCCCCTCAGAGTGGGGCTCCCTGAGGACGGGGCTGTGTCTCCCCCTCAGAGTGGGGCTCCCTGAGGACGGGGCTGTGTCTCCCCCTCAGAGTGGGGCTCCCTGAGGACGGGGCTGTGTCTCCCCCTCAGAGTGGGGCTCCCTGAGGACGGGGCTGTGTCTCCCCCTCAGAGTGGGGCTCCCTGAGGACGGGGCTGTGTCTCCCCCTCAGAGTGGGGCTCCCTGAGGACGGGGCTGTGTCTCCCCCTCAGAGTGGGGCTCCCTGAGGACGGGGCTGTGTCTCCCCCTCAGAGT
This sequence comes from Galeopterus variegatus, assembly GCF_000696425.1. Taxonomy (NCBI): domain Eukaryota; kingdom Metazoa; phylum Chordata; class Mammalia; order Dermoptera; family Cynocephalidae; genus Galeopterus; species Galeopterus variegatus. Next base: position 105,862 of record NW_007732264.1, on the reverse strand, counting down.
GGGGCTCCCTGAGGACGGGGCTGTGTCTCCCCCTCAGAGTGGGGCTCCCTGAGGACGGGGCTGTGTCTCCCCCTCAGAGTGGGGCTCCCTGAGGACGGGGCTGTGTCTCCCCCTCAGAGTGGGGCTCCCTGAGGACGGGGCTGTGTCTCCCCCTCAGAGTGGGGCTCCCTGAGGACGGGGCTGTGTCTCCCCCTCAGAGTGGGGCTCCCTGAGGACGGGGCTGTGTCTCCCCCTCAGAGTGGGGCTCCCTGAGGACGGGGCTGTGTCTCCCCCTCAGAGTGGGGCTCCCTGAGGACGGGGCTGTGTCTCCCCCTCAGAGTGGGGCTCCCTGAGGACGGGGCTGTGTCTCCCCCTCAGAGTGGGGCTCCCTGAGGACGGGGCTGTGTCTCCCCCTCAGAGTGGGGCTCCCTGAGGACGGGGCTGTGTCTCCCCCTCAGAGTGGGGCTCCCTGAGGACGGGGCTGTGTCTCCCCCTCAGAGTGGGGCTCCCTGAGGACGGGGCTGTGTCTCCCCCTCAGAGTGGGGCTCCCTGAGGACAGGGCTGTGTCTCCCTCAGACTGGGGCTCCCTGAGGACGGGGCTGTGTCTCCCCCTCAGACTGGGGCTCCGTTAGGACAGGACTGTGTCCCCTCAGACTGGGGCTCCCGGAGGACGGGGCTGTGTCTCCCCTCAGGCTGGGGCTCCCTGAGGACAGGGCTGTGTCTCCTCCTCAGACTGGGGCTCCCTGAGGACGGGGCTGTGTCTCCCCCTCAGACTGGGGCTCCCTTAGGACAGGACTGTGTCCCCTCAGACTGGGGCTCCCGGAGGACAGGGCTGTGTCTCCCCTCAGGCTGGGGCTCCCTGAGGACAGGGCTGTGTCTCCCTCAGGCTGGGCCTCCCTGAGGACGGGGCTGTGTCTCCCTCAGACTGGGGCTCCCTGAGGACGGGGCTGTGTCTCCCTCAGACTGGGGCTCCCTGAGGACGGGGCTGTGTCTCCCTCAGCCTGGGGCTCCCTGAGAAGAGAGAATGTGCTTCTCCGTCAGATTAGGGGTCTCTAAGGCATGGGACTATCTGTTTCTTCAGCCTGGGGCCTCTCAAAGGGCAGGGGCTGGAAATCTTCTGTTGTGTCTGTTTTTGCTCCCTCCTATCTCCCCTCTCTCCTCCCAGGCACACGTCCCCAAGAGGGCTTTGTCTACCTCCAGTCAGGGCTAAGTCTATTGAGGCCACCAAAAGTGAATCCGTCCTGCTCCTTATTGACCAGCAGAAGTGGCTGACATGCCAGATTATGACTTTTGTGAGCCAGGTATTTTTGCCATCATGGGCCTCTTTCTCCAAAAAAATTACATTTTACAACTGTGTTGGAATAAAGACAAATATTATCATGTATGAAAACATTTTCTTTCACCTAAAAGATCAATTTTTTCCTTCTGATTTTAAAATAAATCAAAATATATCACGGGCCCCTAAAAGTATCATGGGCTGGCACTGAGCCCACTGTGCCTGGCGGAGAAGCACCTGCTGGCAGGGCCCCGGCTGGGCCTGGGTAGAGAAGCCCACACTGAGCCTGGGCATGGCTGGTGGGAAGCCTTTCCCATCTTTTCACTCTTACAATCCTCATGAAGTCCCCGTTGAGTCAGGCAGGGCTGGAATGCTTATCACTGCTGCTGCTCCGGGCAATAGCTGCGATGGGGGCCACCTCCATGCACGTGCTTGGTGTCAGGCGCTGTGTTGGGCACATGGTCACCTTCATCTTTTCTAATCCTCACAGCCGTCCTCTGACGCAGGCACTATGATTATTTTCCATTTCACAGATGAGAGAAATGAGGATCACTTCTTTCCCTCAGAGGGAAGAAGTGATGGGCTCAAAGTCACCCAGGTAGTCGGTGACATAGAGGGTTGGGGGTGGGGGGGGATGGGGGACCCAGGGGTCCTGGCTTCAGAAAGTCTAGGTCCTTCCACTCTAGAGACGGTGATGGGCCAGGCCAGGCCAAACATAGGTGGGCATCAGGGGCAGATGGGCTGTGAGGTCTCAGGACACGGCAGAAGAAAGGCAGTAAGGCCTAGAGAACTTGCCATGGAAGTTACCTGCCTTCCTGCCCCACCTCTCCTCTGGCTCCAGCCCAGGGGGCTCTGGGCACTGGGCTGGGGGTCACAGACTTCACTTCACGGTGGGGAGGGTGGAAGTTACCTGCCTTCCTGCCCCACCTCTCCTCTGGCTCCAGCCCAGGGGGCTCTGGGCACCGGGCTGGGGGTCACAGACTTCACTTCACGGTGGGGAGGGTGTACACTTATTCCTGATTGAGGTGTCTCAACCCTTCCCTCTCCCAGGCCTGCTAGTTCCAGGCCTTCATCTCACCCCCTCCAGTGCCTTGTCCCAGAGGCTGCCTGGGGAACTGTGGGGGCACAGGGGGAGGTGAGAATCTGAGTGGGGAGGGAGCTGGAAGGAGGTTGTGGGCCAGGGGAACCTGGTCAGTGACAGGGCGGGGGTGCTCAGAGCCCAGAGCCTTCTCCTGGCCCTCCATCTCTCCATCTCCAAAGTTGCTTCCCTCTTTTTTCCTTTTGGCTCTTCCCTCCTCGTTTTTTCCCTTTCTTTAAAAAATCCCATCCGCTTTTCTGCCTCTCCAGTGTCTTCTCCACCGTCTTGTCTGCCCCGTTCCTCTCTCTGCTTCCCTCTGCTCCTCTTGCAGCTCTGGATGTCTCGTGCATGGCCTCTGCGCTCGGCCCGTGTGTCTTCTTCCTGCCATCGGCGTCTCCTAGTCCACCTGCTTCTCTTTCTCCTCTCGGAGAATTTTTCTATCTCAGGACTCTATCTCTCTGTCATTCTCTCTCTGTCTCTCTTTGTCTTTCTCCCTCTCTCATTATTCTGAGATATGACCGTGCCTGACCCAGCAGGGACAACGCGTTTCGCAGACAAATTACCCAACAAAAGCGGAGAGGAAGGCGCTGCGCGTGAATGGAAGGCGCTGGCCTGGTGTAATGTGCGCCTGGGGGCAGCGGGACAGCCCCGGGGCTGTCAGGGGGAGGGCTCCGGGCTGAGCTGTGGAAGAGCAGCAGGAAAGGCCTTTTGTGCAGGCCAGGCTCTGGGTGGCTTTCAAGCGCACCTCTTTCTTACAACGCCAACCCTTTGATGCTGGGAGACATAAAAGGAGCCATCTGCGTGTGCGTTTCATACAGGTAGAGGAGCGGAGGGATGGGGAGAAAGTGCGGAGGGTGGCAGACATGGGGGATGCTGGGAAGGGCCAGCTTGGCCTCCTGAGCCTGCATCTGAGGGAAAGCCTTGGGTTTGAGACCCACCTCTGTGCCTTCTTGGCTGGGACACCGCTCTGCCAATGGGCATATGCAATAACTAACTGGGCTGTCTTCAAGATCAAATAAGAGGATGTGTTATTTTAAAAAAGCCTTGTAAAGGGAATAGGGTTTGGCGTGCACCAGGAGCAGAGCCATGACCTAAGTGAGTCCCAGGGCTCACTTTTAAAAAGGCTTCATTTCCTCATAGTGATTTGTCTCCTCCAGGAAGCTTCCTAGGGGTCCCTCCCAGCCACTGAACCCCTTCAGCTCTTAGGAGCCTCACCCTCCCTTCATGTCAGAATGGGTGCTGGTCATTTCCACCTCCCTAACAGACCGGAAGGTGGCCACAGGCAGGGCCACACCTTCATTTTCCCTTCTGGCCCCAGGGCCTGGCCCAGGTGAGGTGCACCAGGTGTCCTTGATCTTAATAATGCTCTCCTGTGGTTATGAGAAGACTCTGATTTTCAAAGCACTTTGGCAGACACCATAGCATTTGATCCTTGCCCAGCCCAGTGAGAAGGCAGGGCATAGGTTAGCTTATAGGCAAAGAAACCAAGTTTCAAAGAGGTCAAACAACTTGCCCAAGGCCAGTTAGCAAGTGGGACTAGTTAGAAACCCAGGAGCCTGTCTACAATTCCCATTTTACAGACGAGGAAATCAAGGCGGAGAGCAATGGAAACAGAGCTTATTAGAGACAAGATCCAGATTAAAACCTAAGCTTCCATGCTCTTTGTTCCAATCCATAATGTCTGGACCACCCTCCCAATCTCCACATTGTAGACACATATCGGAGTACACCTGGCTTCCAGAAAGGGCTCAGAAGGGCCAGGGCTATGCCAGGGGGGCCTGCCAGGCAACTCTCTGGGTTAGAGCTCATGCTGTGGGGATCCCAGATGTACCCTTGTGGCCTTGCCCAGAGGGGACAGGAGGCAGAGAGATGGGCTGAATGAGGATACCTCTGTCCATCTCCCTTTCTCTTTTTCATGCCAGGCTGAGTGCAAGGCTCTGCCTTTGGCTTCCAGGAGTGGGAAGCAGCAAAGACAAGGACAGCAGTCTGGTCCCATGGGAGCTTCCTACAGGCCCCCAGACCCAGCTCCATTCTTGCTTCAGACAACGAAGAATGTCTCATGTGGTGTGAGAACTCATGACAATGTGCAGACTTCTCTCCAGCCACCTACACTTCTAAGGCCTCTGCATGCTGACTCAGAATCCTCCAGAGCCCTTGATATGGGCTTCCATCCCACCTTAGCCCCAGGACTTCCAGATTAGTGTCCCTGCCTGGGTTCCATGTTTTGTCTACCAAATTTGCTGCATTTATTAAGCACTGATCCATTTCCCAATTTTATTAATGAGAGACACCTGTTCCTGAGATAATCAGTGTTTCCAGTGTTACTGCACTGAGAAAGTGCCAGCTAAGGGAGAGATTTGACATTTGAGGTAAAGGCTGCGACTAAATGTGGCAACAGGTGGGATTTCCAGGTGTTTGCAATATCGCAAAGAGCTTGGGGGCTGTCCTTACTATCTTCATAGACTTCTGAGGATTGGGTCCCCCACACTGGAAACACTTAGAGTAGTCATGGACTCTTCTATGGCATACGTGGCCTCCATACATACATATACACACACATGCTCATGCACACGCACACACGTTAACATACATGCTCCAGAAGAACCAGCTGGCTGGGCCTAGGGTGAAGTGATTTGCTTGCCAATCTAGTTCCTTTGGCTTAGCTTCTCTCTTGGCTCCAGGAATTGTGATGTCTCACCTGAGGTAGTTCACTTTAAGCCCTTCTATATGAACTGTGAGCTGGATGAGTTTCCAATTAAGCCAGGAGATAAGCCCTGCGGACTGAAATCACTGATCCCAGGCCATGTGTGACATATGCTACTGGCAGGTGTGTGCATTATGTCCAGGAGAGGAACAGAATTGGTGGCCACATGGAAAGCATATAAAATCAGGATAGTCTCTGGTGTAGTGGGTATGTTCAGGTTCTTTCTTGCCAGGATAATTCTATGCTCTGTAGGAGTGGCAGGGAGTACCAGGCTTCTAGCAGCCAACTATCTTCAAGTCTCATGTATTTTGCCTTAAACTACACTTGGTAGATTTATTTTTGCCAGCAGATTTACCTCCCTAATTAGATTTGGCTTCAGCTAGTGTTAAAATTAGCATGCATTCCTTAAGAAGGTACCCCAACAAATGGAAGGGGCTCAATTGCATTCCTGGAGCTGGGGGAAGCTTGCCTGAGAGGTAGTGTAAGCCACAGATAATCCTTGAGATGGGCCATCAACCTAGGTAACTGAGAATTCACTGCTTCTGGCATGTTCCTGGGAAGATGGCGGGGCTGATGTGATACATAAAGATAAAAAAAGCTGATAGGTCTGTCCTCCAGCCTGAGATGATGTATACAGCTCATTGATTCAAAAATTCATTGGAGCTGGTCTTGTCTAGCTCCCTTATTTTACAGACATAGAAATTGCTGTTCAGGGTGGAAAGCAACCTGCTCCCAATACCACGGCTGACAAACTATAAGGCCAAAAGTTGAATGTACCTCTCATGATTTCCAGTCCAGGGCTCCCCATCCCACCCCCATGGTGACGTCCTGTGGCTACCATTTGGATCTTCTTCCCCCTGTGGGTGACAGTAGTGAGAATGATCAGGGGCAGGGATGAGTGGGGGCTGGGAAGGAGGAGTGTGGGCGAGGATGGGACTACTTTAGCCACCTACTTCCTGGAGTGTTCCTTCTTCTGTCTGGGCGGTGACGTCCTGTGGCTACCATTTGGATCTTCTTCCCCCTGTGGGTGACAGTAGTGAGAATGGTCAGGGGCAGGGATGAGTGGGGGCTGGGAAGGAGGAGTGTGGGCGAGGATGGGACTGCTTTAGCCACCTACTTCCTGGAGTGTTCCTTCTTCTGTCTGGGTCTCAGTTTTCTTATCCATAAAATGGAACACATGGCCCTCATGAGCTCCAAGGCTCCAAGATGCACCAGACCAGAACATTCCTCTCCGGCCACTGAGGCCTCAGAGATGGGACAGAGCCAGAGTCAAATGGAAAGCTGTGGCTCCAAGACCAGGAGGCGCCTGGGTCCAGGGGAGGGGGGCAGAAAGCAGCAAAGTTAGTGCCGTGCCCTCCACCCCAGCTATTTTTACCCTAGAACACTTCAAGAGGCCTGGCTAAAAATACCAGTGGCCCGAGTCCTGAGCATACTCTCCCCAGAGAGTCAGGGTGGGGGCTGGCAGAGGGGTGTGGGGACGGGAAGTCTAAAGGACATTCATCATCTCCTTTTTGGGCTGGGGTGCCTCAGAAGAGAACCCCCTCCCTGTAGAGAGCCTGGGAGGAAAGATGGCCCATAAATAAGCTTTTTTTTTGTGATTTTCAGCAATCTGTCCACATACATACACATTTTTTTTTACCCAATGTAATCAGAGTCTGCTACAATTTTGTGTTCTGCTCTTTTTACACCTATTATTTCATAAACTTTTTATGTTGTTATGTGGTCTTTATATTTGACATTCTTAATGGCTGCATAATATTCCACCTTTCTATTTCCTGATTGTGGGCCTTCAATGACTTCCAGTTTGCCATTATTATAAATAAGCTTGCCATGGACATCTCTGCGCATGTGGCTTTTTCCTTCTTATTAATTATTGCTGTAGGATAAGTGCCCAGGTCGGCGAGTAAGGCTGTTTTTGTGCTGTTTGATGTGGCTTGCCAAACTACTTCCCAAAAGTAAATGAAGAAAGGTTTAATGTAAGGATACATCCATCCCACAATGGGAGCCAAGTACAGTCAGGCTTCAGGGAAACTGGAGCTGAGAGCCAGCAGGAGCTGGAACAGCTGCCTCCACCTCTTTGGGGCCTGCCTCGTTTTAGCTTCTCTGTGGACCCTGCCCCATCGCTCTGACTTGACCTATCTTTTTTTTTTTTTTTTTTTT
>NW_007732264.1:73451-97763 GCF_000696425.1 Galeopterus variegatus | reverse complement strand
CTCGCCCCTGAAGAAAGGTCTGAGAGGGGGGGTGGGGCTTCTCTTGGCTCCTTCTGGGATGCAGCTCCTGACTCCCACCTAGGCTGGCTCCCCACATGCCCCCCCCCCCCAGTCATCTGCAGCCCTGAGGAAATGGATCTGCCCATGGATAGTGGGTATTCACCCAGTTTCTCTGCCCTCGACCCTCGCTGGTGTACTTCTCAGAGGACATTGTGTGGCAGGGATACCCCTAGAGGCCACGAGGCCCTGTCAATCTTGCCCTGCTTGATTCTCACCCCTGAAGAAAGGTCTGAGAGGAGGGGTGGGGCTTCTCTTGGCTCCTTCTGGGATGCAGCTCCTGACTCCCACCTAGGCTGGCTCCCCACATGCCACCCCCACCCAGGGGAGGATGGAGCCAGGGAGGGGAGGGAGTTGGCCACTGGCTGCTGCCTGGCCTGGTAATGAATCGCCCCAAAGTTTGCCACCCTGTCTGAATAGCTTCACTTCTGGAAGAGGCTTGTGACAAAGCATACACTGACATCCTCCACCAGACAAGGAGGCTGCCTGCGTGCACAGGGGGAGGCCCTTCGGGAGAAGGAGGGAGGCGGCAGCAGGGACGTTGACATTCTCTCACTGAATCTGCCCAGGTCTGCCTCCTTCCTGACTCTGAGGCTGAAAGAGCTCAGGCCTGGGGTGGCTGAGGTGACAGGAGATCTCCATGGGAGTGTCTGTGGCCCAGAGTAACCAGCTGAGGTGGGGAGGGTCGGGGGGAGGGGTGGAGCAGACCCGGCTCACACAGGACACTTGACTGTTCAGTCGAGAATATAAAATGTAACCACCCTTTGCTGGACACTCCCTTCTCCTGGGGTCCCAATGGCCATGACACTCTCCAGGCCTCCTCCATGACACTCTCACAGCCCCAATAGACTATGCATTTCTGGAGGTCAAGATCTCTGTCCTGCATGTCTGAGGGTCCCTGGGGCATCCAGTAAAGTGAGTGGCCCAGGGTGGGGGCCCTAGTACTCGATCATAGTTCTGGATTTGATTATGATTTTGTTTGTTCAGAAGTTATTGGGAACAGTATCTTTTGTTGATTCAATTTGGTGTGCATGTGTATGTGCATATCTGGCTTTCTCCACCAAAAACCTGGCTCTGTGGAGCCTGACTGGCTTGCAGCCCCACCTTTAGGCTGGAAGTGATTCCTGCTTTTACTCAGCAGACAGAGTGTGGGGTGTGCCAACAATGGCTGAGAACCTGGAGACCCAAGGGCTGCTGTCACTTGCTGGACCACTCTTTTACCAGTCCCCTTGAAATTGAGAGAGATTGGACAAGAAATATACCTGAGGCTGACCTTAACTTGATGAACTCATAAGGACAAATGAATCACAACTTGGTGGGGTACCTGCCCTGGGTCTACAGCCATGCCATTTCATGGGACACTCTCCAGATGCCTACCTGATGCTAGGCATGGTGTCGGCTGCAGTTTGGCCCATGAGCCCTGCGGGCCATGTCATGAAAGTGTGTGTGTGTGGGGGGGAGGGCATATATATGTAGACACGTGTGTATGTGTTTGTGTATGCGTATGCACTCCTGCCTTTCCAGAAGGGATACCAAGTGAGAATCCCGACTCTGCCACTTACCTGTATGAGGATAATAATAGTATCTCTAGGGCAACTGACATCCCTGTACCTTGGATTCTTCACCTGTGAAATGAGGATAATGGGAGTAAATACTTCATTGGGTTGCTGTGAAGATTAAGTGAGTCAATACTATAAAACACTGAAGATAATATTTTGCACACAGTAGGCACTCAATAAATATTAGCTATTATTACCACCACTACTACTACCACCACTACTACTACTACCACCACCACTACTACTACTACCACTACTACTACTAGTAGTAGTAGTAGTATTGTCATCTCAGAAGGTATCTTAGGTCAGGTTCCCTAGGAGCAGATCCTGAGATGGGTATTCATAGCTAAGTGTTTGGGGAGTGTTCCCAGGAAAACTAGAGAAGAATCAGGGGCAGCAGGACAGAAAGGAAGAGGCCAACAAAGGGTGCAATTTCAGGTGAAGTTGGCGGCTTCAGCCTGATCCTGTAGGAGGACTCGAGAGTATAAGATATACCTCATGGGTGTCCCCATAAGAAGCAGGGGACCCCGCTCTCCTGTCCCCCCAGTTATTGGCTAAGGGCCACTTTGGGGGGAAATTAAACTTCCATGTACTTCCAGCTCTGTAGGCAAAGCAGCTCCTGTAGCCTGAGGGTAGTCACTCAAGGAAGAGTGAACAGAAGGGAAAGCCACAGAAGGTGGAGGAGGGTGCCTGAGACTGATAAAGAGATCCGGGGGCAGCACCAACAGTGTCTTCCATAGAGAGCTACTGTGAGGAAGGACTGGGAAAATCCCCTGCCCGGGGCCTGGTACATGGAAGGCGCTTGGTCAAGGTCAGTCTCATTCTTTCTTTCTTACTAGCCACAGGCTGCTTCTGATCCAAGGCTGGGGTCACTCTGGGATCTCATATATTTGCATAAGACATTGCTATTGTTTGAATGTGTCTCCCAAAGTTCATGTGTTGGAAATTTAATCCCCAGTGCAACCATATTGGGAGGTGGGTCCTAATGTGGTGATTAAGTCACGAAGGCTCTGCCCTCATAAATGGATTAATGTTATCGTGGGAGTGGGTTTGTTATAAAAGTCTCCTCTTGTTCTCTCATTTTCATGCTGTCTTGTTCTTCTGCCTTCTGCCATGGTATGATGCAGTAAGAAAGCCCTCACCAGATGCTAGCACCATGCTCTTGGACTTCCCAGCCTCTAGAACTGTGAGCCAGTACATTTATGTTCTTTATAAATTACCCAGTCTCAAATATTCTGGTACAGCAGCACAAATGCACTAAGACAGTGACTCCACCCATGACCTAAGGAACCAGTGAGAAGAGCCTGCTTGCTCAGGCTGCCTGAAGCCTGGTGGTAGATGGGTTGCAGGTCCAGCCAGCACAGACTTCCCTTGATTTCCTCAGTGACACTAGTGTCAGGAAATAGAGAGAAGCTGTGACAGTGTGACAACCACATGCACCCCAGTCCACAACTCCTAGATACTCCATACCTGTCCTTCTTCCCTATCCATGAGTGACTCAGCTGTCTGCCCCACTCTGCAGTACTGCCCTGGGCCCCCACAGCCCAGGGTTGTCCTCTAACAGGACCGTAAGTAGGGACACATGGCTTGGCAGCAGCTACCTGAGTCACTGGCAAACCCTAGTCATGGCCCTTTAGTGTCTCCCTGGGGGGATTCCTGCCTGGGCATCAGAGAGAATATTGGAGAAAATTGCAGGTCCTGCACACTGGCTTCTGTGAAAAGTCCAGACCCCCAAAGAGCCTCTTCATGGCCAGGAGGATTCAAGTGGGGCAGAAAGTTCACCTGTTGGGGGCAATTCTAGCATCTGGTGAGAACCTCCTTAATGCACCTACACTAAGGATAACAACAACAAAAAAATAACGTTGATCACCTAATATGTACTAAGTCATCACCACATTTCAGGCTGATTTCTGAATAAGAACCATCTTGTTTAAAACTCACCAACTCTGTAAGGCCACTACATCCAGCTCCTCTTTTCACAGGCAAGGACTCAAGCTCAGAGAGGCCAAATTTCAGTCTCAAAGTCTCACAATTGCTAGCTGGTCTTCCTGCTCCACTCTTGCCTCAATAAATATGTGCCGAATGGTTGGGCAGTGCCAAGACTTGAGCTCAAAAGCTCTAACCATCAGGTACCCTGGGGCTGGGGAGGGTGATTGGCAAGGTCCTGCTGAGCCTTGGGCTCTGCAGGTCTGTGCACAGCCCGAGGGAACTGAGAAGTGTGGCCATCCTCAGGAGTTGGCCCAGGCACCCGCCTCCTGTGCTGTCATTCAGTTCAGTGTGGCCACAGAAAGGCTGCCTCATTCTTTGGGCTGCCCCATCCTTGGCCAGGTCACCCTCACTTTCTTCCTCTGACTCTGCAGCCTGGGGGAAGTAGTCACCTACCCCTGCCCCATGTATATGCAGGTTTCCTTCTTCCAGGAACTCAGAGACAGACAGCTGTCCAAGTTTTTCCACGTCTTCATTGACCACTGGCAAGGCATCCTGGAAGGAAAAGAGAAATGAAGGCGTTTACCAAGCCAGCAAATCAGAGTTCATGTGTGTGCTGATGAGGGTCCCTGAGGGAGGGGCAGCTACCAGGAACAAGCACACAAATCCGGTCCCAGGTCTGGTGAGGTTTATACTGCAGGAGCAGGCAGCTGAGCCTGGTACCATGCACCTCCTCTCTGGGCCTAAGAATCCTAGAAGGGCCCCAGAAAGGGTGGCAGGAAGGTGGGACCCTCAGGACTCATCTCCCTGGGATTCCACCTCCCAGGGCCTCTCAGTGGCCCTGAGGACCCCCACACAATCCTCCATTTCCCCTGCAGATCCGAGGGGACTCAGGAACAGAGGTCTCACATTTGAGGGGTTGAACTGGCATTCACAGGTCATCCCTGATGGGGACTGCTGGCACTCTTGCTCCTCAGGGCTTTGCCCTGTGAATGGGAGGATGAGTTCCAAGTTCCACGGGGCAGACTTGCCCCAAAACTTCCAAAGCCTCAGCCCCATCTGGTGGGTCTTCAGCTTACACACCTTGAGCAGTTATTGCCTTCTCCCTGAATGCTGGGGCTCCCCACACCAAGATGATCTCAAAGGCAGGACCCAGTGTGACTGGTCTGTGTCCCCCAGTCCCAGGAGAGGGAGGCACACTTAGCACCAGGGCCTGGATCCAAGTCTTAAAACTCCACCACTATCTGTGCGACCTCAGTCATGTGACTTTGCCCCTCTGTGCCTCAATTTCCTTGTCTGTAAAATGCACAGAATTATAGGCTTATTGCATAGCACTACAGTGAAGTTAACTGGGATAATCCATGTAAAGCACTTAGAACAATTCTAGGCACCTAATAGGTGTTCAATAAATATCACCTGTCATATTCCTGTCACCTCCCTGCCTTCCTTTCTGAGGTATGAGGGATTCTGGGATTGGGACCAGCTGGGCTTCCTCTCCAAGATGAACTGCTCTTTTAGGAGATGCAGGAGGAGAAGGGGGCCCTGAAGTTGCCTCCAAGCTCCTGGGGGTTGTGGCTGGTCTGGAAAGCCCCAACTCACCACACTGTTTGGATTGGGTTTCTATTCCCAACACCGGTGAGAGGCCTGCTATTTATGGGCCCCCCATCCCACCCCCCAGGCAGCCAGACAGTGCGTGGGCTGAGGACCACATGGCTGGCAGCCCGCTACCCCCACCCCACCCGGGCACTGTGACCAGGGCACGTTTCACATGTTAGTTATCCCACCAGCTTGGCAGTGGCTTTCCTGGCTCTGCCTGGCCACCTCAGGGAGGAGCGGAGGTGGAGGGGACATGAGGTGTGGCCTGCCTCTTCATCCTGTCCTCCAGCTTCTAGCACTGTCCATGAGGAGAGGTGGGTTCTTGGGGGTGCAGAGGATGGAACATACCACCCCTTTCCTTTTCCACTCTTACAGTGATGCATATGTCATGTGGTATCTAGTGTGGTTAAAACTCTGGAGCCAGACTGCCTGGGTTCAAGTCCCACTTCAGCTATTCATTAGGTGTGACCTTGGGTTAGTGCCCATACTTCCTTGTGCCTCAATTTCCTCAACTGTGAGGTAGAGCTAGTATTAGTACCTGCCTCATAGGGTCATCATGAGGGTTAGAAGAATTGATACAGGTAAGTGCTTAGCATCAACCTGGACACGGAAAAGACAGTCAAACACGGCTGGGTATTTGTCTTCCTGCAGGGGCTGATGCTGGATGACAACCCTGGCATTCTTTATATGGTTCCTGTCCTCTGACTAGGCAGGATTGCTGTCCCCACTGTGCAGATGGAGAATCTGAGCCCTGAAGGAGAGAAATGGCCTCTCCAAGGTTGCACAGCTGGGGATGGTGGAACTCACGCTCCCTGACTGCCAGCTCAGGGCTCTTCCAGCCAGCTGGTTGCCTTCTATCTTTAAGTGCAGTGTCCTCTCCCCACCCCTCACTAAATAGGTAAGAAACTCTGCTGGCCAACCCAGCAGTGAAGGTGAAGCCCCTGACAGGTGTCCGTCCAGTGCAAGCACAGCTCAGCCCAAACCCTAGGCCTGCCTGCCCTCGGCCGGTGCTTCCAGTCAACCTTCAGGGGCCAGGGGCTATATTTAGTGTGTGGTATTTGCCCAGTGGTGGGGAATATTTGTGTAGGGTCAGGCTGGTGGTGTCCCTTGGCTTCCAACTGGAGACTGTTCTTGGACGTGTGGCTGGTTGGCTGAGAGCATAAGGCTTTGGAGAGCCTTTTCCCTGCTTTATAAAATGTGGCCATTTCTCCTTCCCATCTGCCCTCTTGCCAAGCCCACAGCTTCTGTTCCTGGCTCCCCGCCGCCAGGATGGTGACAGCCTTCCCAGGTCTGGTGGGATGAGCAAATTGGGCAAGTGTGGTTTCCTGGCCCTGGCCGGGCATCTTCCCTCCGCTAATAAACCTGTGGCTAACCATCCGTGGCCTCATGCTCCGTGGTTAGAACACCATGCCAACAAGGCCAAGGTCAGGCTCCGCCCCAGCAGGCCAGCTTCGCTCAGAGACGCACTCTGTCCCATGGCCTCAGCCTTCAACCTTTGCTTGGGCTGGGGACAGGGGGATGGGGGTGGGTGGTCAGGCCTAGGGAGGGCTGTGAGCCAGTGAGAGTGTGGACATCTCTGTGCCCTCAGCCCCTGAGGGGGCCCGACTGAGCTGGTTCACTTGCCTGACACTGGGCAAGGCATGGGGCTGGGCACTTTCCTTCATGAAGGCTGGCACATTTGCTGGTGGGAAGCCACTGGAGACCAAGAAAGTGCCAGGCAGGCAGGTATAAGGCTGCTGAGTTGGCCTTCTAGACTGCTTGGAGAAGGCCCTGAAGAGGCTGCATAGACTGGGGGTGAAAAGAACAGGCTGTGGGGTTCGAATCCCTGACAGGGCACTGAGTAGCAGTGTAGCTACCACTGTGTGCCTCAGTGTCCCCACCTATAAAGTAGGGATAATCCCAGGCTTCTTGTGAAGATGCAGTAAATGAAGGCTCAGAAGCCCTTCGAGTGGTGACTACTATGTAAGGGTTAGCTCTTGTTGGCATCGTGCTACCTCAACCCCCAACACCACTTGCGTGGACTCTGTACCCCTTGTGCCAACTTCTGGTCCTACATACCCGCATCCCCCTCCTTATAGGCACCTTCCCTTGTACAGAGCCAAACCTCCACTGGCCCCAAGGCCCTTGTGCAGTTGAAGCCTGGGTCAAATGGATGGAGCCCGCCTCACCCCCCACCCCAAGAGGCCAGGTGCTGGGGGTGGCCTGGCCTGGGGGGTGGATCGCTGCCACCACCCCTGCCAGAAAGAAGCCCAGTGTCCTCAGAATAGGCAGGCATAGGGCAGGTGCCCTGCTCTGCTCCTGTGGCTCCTGCCCAGGAGGGCAGGGCTGCTGAGCTCAGGTCTATAAATAAGGTATCTGGGAGGAACGGTTTTAATTTGCACTTTACCTATTGGTGTTTACTTTGCTATTTCCAATATGGTAATTTAATTCTGCAGGGTGCCTGGCTTGGGGGGGTGGGGGGACCTGGGGAGTGCGGTTACCTGACCGCACCAGGAGTGATTCCTGTGTCCCTGAGTAGCTCTGAGAGAGATGCCCCAGGGACAGCCATGGTCTGTGGAGGCCACAGATGTGGGTATGGCTTAGAGGGGCTGGGCTGCACATCAAGACCCCCTGTTCCCAGACCCACCATCTTCCCCTCTTCATTCGGCTCCTTCCCTGACAGCAGCGCCGGCCTCCCCTCCTCTGCCGCCCACCTACATCCGCATCTCCCGGCCTTCTGCCAGGGGCCGCCTTTCCTCTGAGATGCCTCCCTCCCACCTCTAGCAATCTACGAGCTCTTTCCAGGCTTCTCTGTGGGTCATAGGACTATGTACCCCAGAACAGTGTTTGATGTCCTCCCTGCCCCGACCAGTTGCTTGCTCTGTTTTGTTTTTGCCTTTTGTCTTTTATATGAGATGCGGGCTCCCTTAGGACAGGACTGTGTCCCCTCAGACTGGGGCTCCCTGAGGACGGGGCTGTGTCTCCCCTCAGGCTGGGGCTCCCTGAGGACAGGGCTGTGTCTCCCCTCAGACTGGGGCTCCCTGAGGACGGGGCTGTGTCTCCCTCAGACTGGGGCTCCCTGAGGACGGGGCTGTGTCTCCCTCAGACTGGGGCTCCCTGAGGACGGGGCTGTGTCTCCCTCAGACTGGGGCTCCCTGAGGACGGGGCTGTGTCTCCCTCAGACTGGGGCTCCCTGAGGACGGGGCTGTGTCTCCCTCAGACTGGGGCTCCCTGAGGACGGGGCTGTGTCTCCCTCAGACTGGGGCTCCCTGAGGACGGGGCTGTGTCTCCCTCAGACTGGGGCTCCCTGAGGACGGGGCTGTGTCTCCCTCAGACTGGGGCTCCCTGAGGACGGGGCTGTGTCTCCCTCAGACTGGGGCTCCCTGAGGACGGGGCTGTGTCTCCCTCAGACTGGGGCTCCCTGAGGACGGGGCTGTGTCTCCCTCAGACTGGGGCTCCCTGAGGACGGGGCTGTGTCTCCCTCAGACTGGGGCTCCCTGAGGACGGGGCTGTGTCTCCCTCAGACTGGGGCTCCCTGAGGACGGGGCTGTGTCTCCCTCAGACTGGGGCTCCCTGAGGACGGGGCTGTGTCTCCCTCAGACTGGGGCTCCCTGAGGACGGGGCTGTGTCTCCCTCAGACTGGGGCTCCCTGAGGACGGGGCTGTGTCTCCCTCAGACTGGGGCTCCCTGAGGACGGGGCTGTGTCTCCCTCAGACTGGGGCTCCCTGAGGACGGGGCTGTGTCTCCCTCAGACTGGGGCTCCCTGAGGACGGGGCTGTGTCTCCCTCAGACTGGGGCTCCCTGAGGACGGGGCTGTGTCTCCCTCAGACTGGGGCTCCCTGAGGACGGGGCTGTGTCTCCCCCTCAGACTGGGGCTCCCTTAGGACAGGACTGTGTCCCCTCAGACTGGGGCTCCCGGAGGACGGGGCTGTGTCTCCCCTCAGGCTGGGGCTCCCTGAGGACAGGGCTGTGTCTCCCTCAGGCTGGGCCTCCCTGAGGACGGGGCTGTGTCTCCCTCAGACTGGGGCTCCCTGAGGACGGGGCTGTGTCTCCCTCAGCCTGGGGCTCCCTGAGAAGAGAGAATGTGCTTCTCCGTCAGATTAGGGGTCTCTAAGGCATGGGACTATCTGTTTCTTCAGCCTGGGGCCTCTCAAAGGGCAGGGGCTGGAAATCTTCTGTTGTGTCTGTTTTTGCTCCCTCCTATCTCCCCTCTCTCCTCCCAGGCACACGTCCCCAAGAGGGCTTTGTCTACCTCCAGTCAGGGCTAAGTCTATTGAGGCCACCAAAAGTGAATCCGTCCTGCTCCTTATTGACCAGCAGAAGTGGCTGACATGCCAGATTATGACTTTTGTGAGCCAGGTATTTTTGCCATCATGGGCCTCTTTCTCCAAAAAAATTACATTTTACAACTGTGTTGGAATAAAGACAAATATTATCATGTATGAAAACATTTTCTTTCACCTAAAAGATCAATTTTTTCCTTCTGATTTTAAAATAAATCAAAATATATCACGGGCCCCTAAAAGTATCATGGGCTGGCACTGAGCCCACTGTGCCTGGCGGAGAAGCACCTGCTGGCAGGGCCCCGGCTGGGCCTGGGTAGAGAAGCCCACACTGAGCCTGGGCATGGCTGGTGGGAAGCCTTTCCCATCTTTTCACTCTTACAATCCTCATGAAGTCCCCGTTGAGTCAGGCAGGGCTGGAATGCTTATCACTGCTGCTGCTCCGGGCAATAGCTGCGATGGGGGCCACCTCCATGCACGTGCTTGGTGTCAGGCGCTGTGTTGGGCACATGGTCACCTTCATCTTTTCTAATCCTCACAGCCGTCCTCTGACGCAGGCACTATGATTATTTTCCATTTCACAGATGAGAGAAATGAGGATCACTTCTTTCCCTCAGAGGGAAGAAGTGATGGGCTCAAAGTCACCCAGGTAGTCGGTGACATAGAGGGTTGGGGGTGGGGGGGGATGGGGGACCCAGGGGTCCTGGCTTCAGAAAGTCTAGGTCCTTCCACTCTAGAGACGGTGATGGGCCAGGCCAGGCCAAACATAGGTGGGCATCAGGGGCAGATGGGCTGTGAGGTCTCAGGACACGGCAGAAGAAAGGCAGTAAGGCCTAGAGAACTTGCCATGGAAGTTACCTGCCTTCCTGCCCCACCTCTCCTCTGGCTCCAGCCCAGGGGGCTCTGGGCACTGGGCTGGGGGTCACAGACTTCACTTCACGGTGGGGAGGGTGTACACTTATTCCTGATTGAGGTGTCTCAACCCTTCCCTCTCCCAGGCCTGCTAGTTCCAGGCCTTCATCTCACCCCCTCCAGTGCCTTGTCCCAGAGGCTGCCTGGGGAACTGTGGGGGCACAGGGGGAGGTGAGAATCTGAGTGGGGAGGGAGCTGGAAGGAGGTTGTGGGCCAGGGGAACCTGGTCAGTGACAGGGCGGGGGTGCTCAGAGCCCAGAGCCTTCTCCTGGCCCTCCATCTCTCCATCTCCAAAGTTGCTTCCCTCTTTTTTCCTTTTGGCTCTTCCCTCCTCGTTTTTTCCCTTTCTTTAAAAAATCCCATCCGCTTTTCTGCCTCTCCAGTGTCTTCTCCACCGTCTTGTCTGCCCCGTTCCTCTCTCTGCTTCCCTCTGCTCCTCTTGCAGCTCTGGATGTCTCGTGCATGGC
Source organism: Galeopterus variegatus (assembly GCF_000696425.1). Lineage (NCBI taxonomy): Eukaryota > Metazoa > Chordata > Mammalia > Dermoptera > Cynocephalidae > Galeopterus > Galeopterus variegatus. The sequence continues at coordinate 86,984 of NW_007732264.1, read as the reverse complement.
CTCTGCGCTCGGCCCGTGTGTCTTCTTCCTGCCATCGGCGTCTCCTAGTCCACCTGCTTCTCTTTCTCCTCTCGGAGAATTTTTCTATCTCAGGACTCTATCTCTCTGTCATTCTCTCTCTGTCTCTCTTTGTCTTTCTCCCTCTCTCATTATTCTGAGATATGACCGTGCCTGACCCAGCAGGGACAACGCGTTTCGCAGACAAATTACCCAACAAAAGCGGAGAGGAAGGCGCTGCGCGTGAATGGAAGGCGCTGGCCTGGTGTAATGTGCGCCTGGGGGCAGCGGGACAGCCCCGGGGCTGTCAGGGGGAGGGCTCCGGGCTGAGCTGTGGAAGAGCAGCAGGAAAGGCCTTTTGTGCAGGCCAGGCTCTGGGTGGCTTTCAAGCGCACCTCTTTCTTACAACGCCAACCCTTTGATGCTGGGAGACATAAAAGGAGCCATCTGCGTGTGCGTTTCATACAGGTAGAGGAGCGGAGGGATGGGGAGAAAGTGCGGAGGGTGGCAGACATGGGGGATGCTGGGAAGGGCCAGCTTGGCCTCCTGAGCCTGCATCTGAGGGAAAGCCTTGGGTTTGAGACCCACCTCTGTGCCTTCTTGGCTGGGACACCGCTCTGCCAATGGGCATATGCAATAACTAACTGGGCTGTCTTCAAGATCAAATAAGAGGATGTGTTATTTTAAAAAAGCCTTGTAAAGGGAATAGGGTTTGGCGTGCACCAGGAGCAGAGCCATGACCTAAGTGAGTCCCAGGGCTCACTTTTAAAAAGGCTTCATTTCCTCATAGTGATTTGTCTCCTCCAGGAAGCTTCCTAGGGGTCCCTCCCAGCCACTGAACCCCTTCAGCTCTTAGGAGCCTCACCCTCCCTTCATGTCAGAATGGGTGCTGGTCATTTCCACCTCCCTAACAGACCGGAAGGTGGCCACAGGCAGGGCCACACCTTCATTTTCCCTTCTGGCCCCAGGGCCTGGCCCAGGTGAGGTGCACCAGGTGTCCTTGATCTTAATAATGCTCTCCTGTGGTTATGAGAAGACTCTGATTTTCAAAGCACTTTGGCAGACACCATAGCATTTGATCCTTGCCCAGCCCAGTGAGAAGGCAGGGCATAGGTTAGCTTATAGGCAAAGAAACCAAGTTTCAAAGAGGTCAAACAACTTGCCCAAGGCCAGTTAGCAAGTGGGACTAGTTAGAAACCCAGGAGCCTGTCTACAATTCCCATTTTACAGACGAGGAAATCAAGGCGGAGAGCAATGGAAACAGAGCTTATTAGAGACAAGATCCAGATTAAAACCTAAGCTTCCATGCTCTTTGTTCCAATCCATAATGTCTGGACCACCCTCCCAATCTCCACATTGTAGACACATATCGGAGTACACCTGGCTTCCAGAAAGGGCTCAGAAGGGCCAGGGCTATGCCAGGGGGGCCTGCCAGGCAACTCTCTGGGTTAGAGCTCATGCTGTGGGGATCCCAGATGTACCCTTGTGGCCTTGCCCAGAGGGGACAGGAGGCAGAGAGATGGGCTGAATGAGGATACCTCTGTCCATCTCCCTTTCTCTTTTTCATGCCAGGCTGAGTGCAAGGCTCTGCCTTTGGCTTCCAGGAGTGGGAAGCAGCAAAGACAAGGACAGCAGTCTGGTCCCATGGGAGCTTCCTACAGGCCCCCAGACCCAGCTCCATTCTTGCTTCAGACAACGAAGAATGTCTCATGTGGTGTGAGAACTCATGACAATGTGCAGACTTCTCTCCAGCCACCTACACTTCTAAGGCCTCTGCATGCTGACTCAGAATCCTCCAGAGCCCTTGATATGGGCTTCCATCCCACCTTAGCCCCAGGACTTCCAGATTAGTGTCCCTGCCTGGGTTCCATGTTTTGTCTACCAAATTTGCTGCATTTATTAAGCACTGATCCATTTCCCAATTTTATTAATGAGAGACACCTGTTCCTGAGATAATCAGTGTTTCCAGTGTTACTGCACTGAGAAAGTGCCAGCTAAGGGAGAGATTTGACATTTGAGGTAAAGGCTGCGACTAAATGTGGCAACAGGTGGGATTTCCAGGTGTTTGCAATATCGCAAAGAGCTTGGGGGCTGTCCTTACTATCTTCATAGACTTCTGAGGATTGGGTCCCCCACACTGGAAACACTTAGAGTAGTCATGGACTCTTCTATGGCATACGTGGCCTCCATACATACATATACACACACATGCTCATGCACACGCACACACGTTAACATACATGCTCCAGAAGAACCAGCTGGCTGGGCCTAGGGTGAAGTGATTTGCTTGCCAATCTAGTTCCTTTGGCTTAGCTTCTCTCTTGGCTCCAGGAATTGTGATGTCTCACCTGAGGTAGTTCACTTTAAGCCCTTCTATATGAACTGTGAGCTGGATGAGTTTCCAATTAAGCCAGGAGATAAGCCCTGCGGACTGAAATCACTGATCCCAGGCCATGTGTGACATATGCTACTGGCAGGTGTGTGCATTATGTCCAGGAGAGGAACAGAATTGGTGGCCACATGGAAAGCATATAAAATCAGGATAGTCTCTGGTGTAGTGGGTATGTTCAGGTTCTTTCTTGCCAGGATAATTCTATGCTCTGTAGGAGTGGCAGGGAGTACCAGGCTTCTAGCAGCCAACTATCTTCAAGTCTCATGTATTTTGCCTTAAACTACACTTGGTAGATTTATTTTTGCCAGCAGATTTACCTCCCTAATTAGATTTGGCTTCAGCTAGTGTTAAAATTAGCATGCATTCCTTAAGAAGGTACCCCAACAAATGGAAGGGGCTCAATTGCATTCCTGGAGCTGGGGGAAGCTTGCCTGAGAGGTAGTGTAAGCCACAGATAATCCTTGAGATGGGCCATCAACCTAGGTAACTGAGAATTCACTGCTTCTGGCATGTTCCTGGGAAGATGGCGGGGCTGATGTGATACATAAAGATAAAAAAAGCTGATAGGTCTGTCCTCCAGCCTGAGATGATGTATACAGCTCATTGATTCAAAAATTCATTGGAGCTGGTCTTGTCTAGCTCCCTTATTTTACAGACATAGAAGTTGCTGTTCAGGGTGGAAAGCAACCTGCTCCCAATGCCACGGCTGACAAACTATAAGGCCAAAAGTTGAATGTACCTCTCATGATTTCCAGTCCAGGGCTCCCCATCCCACCCCCATGGTGACGTCCTGTGGCTACCATTTGGATCTTCTTCCCCCTGTGGGTGACAGTAGTGAGAATGGTCAGGGGCAGGGATGAGTGGGGGCTGGGAAGGAGGAGTGTGGGCGAGGATGGGACTACTTTAGCCACCTACTTCCTGGAGTGTTCCTTCTTCTGTCTGGGCCTCAGTTTTCTTATCCATAAAATGGAACACATGGCCCTCATGAGCTCCAAGGCTCCAAGATGCACCAGACCAGAACATTCCTCTCCGGCCACTGAGGCCTCAGAGATGGGACAGAGCCAGAGTCAAATGGAAAGCTGTGGCTCCAAGACCAGGAGGCGCCTGGGTCCAGGGGAGGGGGGCAGAAAGCAGCAAAGTTAGTGCCGTGCCCTCCACCCCAGCTATTTTTACCCTAGAACACTTCAAGAGGCCTGGCTAAAAATACCAGTGGCCCGAGTCCTGAGCATACTCTCCCCAGAGAGTCAGGGTGGGGGCTGGCAGAGGGGTGTGGGGACGGGAAGTCTAAAGGACATTCATCATCTCCTTTTTGGGCTGGGGTGCCTCAGAAGAGAACCCCCTCCCTGTAGAGAGCCTGGGAGGAAAGATGGCCCATAAATAAGCTTTTTTTTTGTGATTTTCAGCAATCTGTCCACATACATACACATTTTTTTTTACCCAATGTAATCAGAGTCTGCTACAATTTTGTGTTCTGCTCTTTTTACACTTATTATTTCATAAACTTTTTATGTTGTTATGTGGTCTTTATATTTGACATTCTTAATGGCTGCATAATATTCCACCTTTCTATTTCCTGATTGTGGGCCTTCAATGACTTCCAGTTTGCCATTATTATAAATAAGCTTGCCATGGACATCTCTGCGCATGTGGCTTTTTCCTTCTTATTAATTATTGCTGTAGGATAAGTGCCCAGGTCGGCGAGTAAGGCTGTTTTTGTGCTGTTTGATGTGGCTTGCCAAACTACTTCCCAAAAGTAAATGAAGAAAGGTTTAATGTAAGGATACATCCATCCCACAATGGGAGCCAAGTACAGTCAGGCTTCAGGGAAACTGGAGCTGAGAGCCAGCAGGAGCTGGAACAGCTGCCTCCACCTCTTTGGGGCCTGCCTCGTTTTAGCTTCTCTGTGGACCCTGCCCCATCGCTCTGACTTGACATATCTTTTTTTTTTTTTTTTTTTTTTTTTTGACCTAGCAGAGCCATTGATTCTGAGCATACATCATTATATAACAATAACTGCCCACATTTTCAGAAGGCTTACTTTGTCCCAGGCACTATGCCAATTCCCTGTATTAGTTATCTTAATTTTTATAACCACCCTCTGGGTGAGGAATTCTAATTATCCTCATTTTACAGATGAAGAAACTGAGGCACGGAAAGACTAAGTAACTTGTTCAAATATGTACAGTCAGGAACGGGTGGGAACAGGTCCCACCTGACTGGCCTATCTCACTTCAAATACATACTCATGACTTGTACCAATCTCCCTGGGAACACAGAGGTCCCAAATCCACCAACAGGTCAACCCATTACTTCTGTGTTTCTGAATTCAAGTTCTGAAGAGGGAGAATCTGATTGGCTCAGCCCAGCCTATGGATTGGAACCCTGTGAGTCAAGGACCAATGAGCTGTGATGGGGGCGGGGTCAGGCAAGGGATGCTGGAAGAGGAAGCTGGGGCAGAGGGCAGGGGGCCAGACCGTCCTGATGTCCCAGCATTGGACTTTGCTGAAAAATATGAACAAGTAATGTAATTGGTGTAAATGCTAACTTATTTGCACTTGCCTTTCTTGGATTATTTATAAGGCAGAATATGTCTCCATATGTTCCTTTCTTTATGTGTGCACTGTCCACATCCTCTGCCCATTTTGGTTATGCTTTATATCTTACAGATATTAATGCCACACAAAACAATGGTATGCAGAGAGGGGATGCAGGGGGAATGGGGATGATGTCTCACTAAATGGCTTCTCCTTTGTCCTGAAGGCCTGGGGGGGCTTTGACTGGCTTCTTAATCAGTGTTTTTGAGAAACTGCCTCCTCCCTCACAACCTCATATGTTACTTGGATTAGACAATCTTTAACAGGGGCCTCTCTAGCCAGGGGAGTCTCTGAGTTTGCCCTCTCCTGTCTGGCTCCTTCTGGATGAATTGGCTTACAGAAGTCGAAAGGGGCTCTGACTTGCTGCTCATGCTGTGGGACACATGCTTGAGCTGCACCCCACATCCGCTCTTTGTTGCTCTGAGGCTTTTATCTTGTCCCGATTCTGGGCTGTGAGCACACCTTTGCTTCCAAGACCCCAGGGACAAAACTGCTATGTCTGTACCTCTCTTTGTGAAAATGTGACATCTTTCTTATAAGAAGCCAAGGATCCTCTCCTGCCCTGTCCCCAGACTCTGTAGGTGACAGTGCCCACTACTTTGGCATTGAAACAGAGAGCCTTCCATCAAGGAAGGTAAAGCCTGGCAGGTGACATGCTGCAAAGTAACTAGGCAGATGACAGAGATGGTGAGGGCTATGGGCCTTAGGAGAGACACTCATCTAGGGCAGCCAGCATTGAGGCAGGAGAAGGCCCTGTGGCCATGGATGGCAGGCAACTATCAGGTCAGCCTTTATTCAGCAGCCAAATGGCTTTACACTGAGCCACTTACTCTCGAGATCAGCTGCTCCCAGCTGTGGGGAGTGGGGGGAGAGGAGTGGTGAGAGGTGCTCTCTGAAGCCAGGGATATAAGTTTACCTGTGGCATCCCGCCCAGACCTTGGCCTCTGCAGAGCAGAGCTCCATCCCAGTCCCTGGGAGCCAGCACATGCCTAGTACTTTGGGCCATGGTGGTTGCTTCATGGACTCCTCTTTGGAACCGAGGGTGGTCTCTCAAGGGACCCTCCTCAACCATGTCCCGGAAATGCTCAGGAGCTACCCAGGGGCAATGAAGCTGGTAGAACAAGTAGGAAATGGTGCTCCTCTCTGCTGGCTGCCTAGGAACCTGGCTAGCTCCTGACTGTGCAAAGTGCAGCTGTCACCCGTCAGGGCCTGTCTCCTTATAATGAGCCACAGTTCAGGGCTGTTGTTAAAATCTCCATTCCTGAGGTGAAGAATATGGTCCTTCCTAACTCTCAAGAATGGCAAACAAGATGTCCTGGGGCTGGTCATTTGTTTCCTGTGGCTGAGACCATAGGTTGTTCCTTTGTGTCTGTTCTCTTCTGCAGTAATGAAAGTTCTAGTTCAGTACAAAGTTGTCTACCAAGGACTACATTTTCCTGCTTCTGTTGCAGTTAGCTGTGTCTAGGCTCTGGCCAATAGGATGGCAAAGAGGGAACATTCCCTTTCATCTTTCCCTCTTCCTACTGGCTGGAATGCAAACGTGATGGCAGGAGCCGGAGCAGTCATTTGGGACCACGTAATGAAAGCTGCACATTGAGGAATGTGGAGCAACAAGATTGAAGGAACCTGGGTCCATGACACCATGAAGCCACCACATCATCCCTGGACTACCTACTTGAATGTTTATGTGTGAGAGAGATCAACTTTTATCCTATTTAACCTTCTGTACTTTGGGGTTTCTTTGTTCCAGCCTCCGAATCTATATTCTCATTATTGCATGTCTCTCAATGGAATGGCCAGCCATATCTGTGCCTACATGGGTATGTCTAGTGCCTGGTAGGGCTGGGGAACACATATTTTGGTAGACTTTGGTGGTCCCCAGTAAATTATTCCTCCCAGTATTCACACCTTTATTTGGTCCCCTCCCACAATGACTGTTGACTTGGCCACAGGACTTGCTTTCAGTGGGAATTAGCAAGCATGATGCAAGCAGAGCCTTGGTAAGCACTTGCATAGTGGGGCTTGTCCTCTTGGAATGCTTGCTCTTCGGATATTCCTTCTCTAAACCCAGGTGTCACTCTTGAGAAGCCCAACCTAGCCATAAGGAGAGGCCACATAAAGGAAAACTCAGGCCCTGCCTTCAGCTCCAGCTGGCAGCCTGCACCAACTTGCCAGCATGTGAGGGAAGCCATTTTGGAAGTGGGTCCTCTAGCCTGAGGCCTCGAGGAATGGAAACAAGCTGTCCTCGCCACACCCTGTCCAAATTAAAGAATTGTGATCAAGTAAATAGTTGTTTTAAGCCATTAACTTTCGGAGTGGCTCATTACACAGCACTGGATAACTGAAACACATGTGGATAGCCCAGGGCCCTTTGCACTGTCTGAAAAACTCTAAGTCCATTGTGCTTTTTCCTACACCAAGATGGCAAATGCGTCCTGCTCAGGCCTCAACACTAAAACACTACATGGGAACTTACTGATACTCTAGAAGTACGTAAGGAGTGACCACCTTTCCCTCCAGAACATGCTGCTCCTCTTTCAACCCCTGCCAGCTGGTCGTAGCTTGGCTTATTGCTCTGACTTGTAGCTCCAGGAAGAGGTATGGGTTCCACAGTCCACACTTGCTCTCTCAGAAAGCTGCTGAGGTACCACATCCCTTAGATTAGGGTTTGAGGGCAGTATTTGGAAGGCACGGGCTGACTGTGTCAATGATGGATCCCAGCTTGGCTTATTGCTCTGACTTGTAGCTCCAGGAAGAGGTATGGGTTCCACAGTCCACACTCGCTCTCTCAGAAAGCTGCTGAGGTACCACATCCCTTAGATTAGGGTTTGAGCGCAGTATTTGGAAGGCACGGGCTGACTGTGTCAATGATGGATCCTCAGTGCCCGCATTTGTAAGTGTGCAGTCCAGGTTGGAGGAGTGAACAAATGAATGAATGGATGGTGAGTGAAAAGTAACTCATCTGGGTCAGAGTAGGAGGTCAAGGTGGGAGGGGTGTCCGGGGAGGGGAGGGTGAGTAGAGAGCCCTAGGTCTAATGAAAGATTGCTTTGGAAATATTTTTAACCCTTTTAAAATATAATTATAGCAGCTAACATGTTTTGAGTTCTTTCTATGTGCCAGGCACTGTGCACAATGCTTTATGTAAATCATTGCATTAATCATTTTAACAACCCTGAGAGGTAGGTCTTATAACTTTCATCCATCTCATAGATGAGGAAATAGAGGTACAGAAAGGTTGGGTAACTTGCCTGAGTGGGGGTGGTAAGATCTGCACTCAGACAGTCTGGTGCCAGCACCCAAGGACATAGCTGCCATGCTCTGGCAAACAATAGGGGTCTCATTTTCCACCCCTTGGAGAAAACAAGGGCCTGGCATGCTTTAGGGCACAAGCAGCAATCTTAAGTCTACTAAGTGCTCCTGGGGATCAGGGATAGCCCAGGTCAGAACAGAAGAGGAAAGAGAAGGGAGGTGAGTCTGGAGTCTAAGTGCCAGGCAGCGGGGACGTGAACAACAGGGCTCAGAGGTGGCACTGCCCACCATGCCTGGGCACCCTCACTGGCTGCTCCCACTCACTCCTTAGAAGTGAGCCTGGCCCCTTCACACATGTTGCTAATGCCAGGTTCTAAGAAAGCCACCTAAATACCTGGTATTTGAGATGTAAAGAGACCGGCTCCCTGTACTTAGCACTGCACTAACTTTTCCAATTATAGCGCCCTATTTTCCAAAGTCTAAAATGGACATATGTTGTAACTGTTTTGGGCCCCAAGGTTTCAGAAACACCCTTAAGGCTCCTGAAATACAATCGTATATTTTAGACTAATTCCTAAAGGGCTAAGAGGGGTTATCTTTAACATCTGCCGGCACTGACATACATCTGGTCTTTGTTAGCAAATGAGCTGGAGCCTGGGCACACAGCAACCTCTTGGGGACCCAGCTCTGTGCTGGGCTGAGCGGGAGACCTAAAGAAGGGAGATCCCAGGCTGGAGTGGGTGAGGTATGAGACACAGCCCTGTCCTCAGGCAGCCCCCGGGCTGATGGAGTAAGCAGGCCCCATAAGAAAACCCAGAAGAGGACTTTCTGGGGAGGGTTTTACTCCCGCTGGCTCTGCTGTCACAGGGTGGGCCACTGGCAAAGGGAGGCAAGTAGGAAGGCTGCCTGTTTTGAGTGCCTGGAGGCAGGTGGTGTAGGTAGCTGGTCAATGGAGCTGAACTTTAAATGCTTGTGGAGCTGGTGTGGCTTCAGGCCTGTCAGCCGGGGCATTTTCTGGTCAAACCTGACTGTCATTATTAAACATTTATTATACAAGGGAGATGTCCTTTTCAGGTCCCAGCATTTGGCCAGCAGAGTTGGTGAGTAAATGGACTAGAACTAATCCTGTAGCTAAACAGCAAAGGCTTCAGAAAAGTAAACACCTCACTTACCTAATAGTTCCCAGGGTGGGGGAGATACAGGGTATCAGCCCTTCAACTGCTGCTTTTCCTGAGATGGGGAAGCAGCTAGCTTGGCAGCCAGGCCTCCTGACACTTTTGTGAACAGAGGGCAGAGCTGTCTGTGGAGCTTGTTAGAAGGTCAAGGGCAACAATTCAAGTTTGAGGATGTCCCATGTAGGAAACAGAGTCCTAGCCAGTTGTCAGAAGACCTGGATTCAAGTCAGCCCTTAATTGGCTGGCCATTACTTCAGAAATTGGAAGGAACATCCCTTCTCCTCAGAGGCCAGGGCCTGATAGGCGAGAGGAAAGAAAGGAATCCCCAGTCTGAGGGGAGACACAGCCCTGTCCTCAGGGAGCCCCAGTCTGAGGAGACACAGCCCCGTCCTCAGGGAGCCCCAGTCTGAGGGGAGACACAGCCCCGTCCTCAGGGAGCCCCAGTCTGAGGGGAGACACAGCCCCGTCCTCAGGGAGCCCCAGTCTGAGGAGACACAGCCCCGTCCTCAGGGAGCCCCAGTTTGAGGGGAGACACAGCCCTGTCCTCAGGGAGCCCCAGTCTGAGGGGAGACACAGCCCTGTCCTCAGGGAGCCCCAGTCTGAGGGGAGACACAGCCCTGTCCTCAGGGAGCCCCAGTCTGAGGAGGAGACACAGCCCTCTCTTAGGAAGCCCCAGTCTGAGGGGGGACAAGACACAGCTCAGGGACTCAGGAGACAACGCTACCGAGCAGGCTGGGCCTGTGGGAAGTAGGGCCCTCCGTTTTTCTCCTACTCCATTATTTACCTACAGAAAGCCTAGGGCTTTTGGGTAGCTATCTAGAGGGAGTCATTCTGGGCCTGGACAGAGACCAGAGTGGGATGGGTGGTCTGCAGCACCTGGAGCCTCTTGCTAGGCAGAGCCAGCCCTTTGCTTCATGTGAGTCTTATGAGTCATATCCATAGGGTCAGTGAAGTGTGACCTGAGGTACTAGCCAGGCTGTTCTTTCCTGGGGCTGGGAAGCAGCCTGGGCTGACTCTTTCAGCAGAGAAGAGTTAGGAAAGTGTCTTGTTTTGGTCTGAAAAAGTCGTCTTCCCAGACTGGGGGCTTTGATACTAGAACAATTCAGTAGAATGTACACTCCATGAGGGCAGGGATTCTGGTCTGCCAGTATAGTGCTTCATCCCCAGAGCCTAAGACTATGCCTGGCACATAGTAGGTGCTCAATACAAAACTACTGAATTAATTAGAGTCCATTTTCCTTTTCAACACCAATTTAGAACTTGCTTTGTATGGAAAAATTTCTTTGAGAAAGCTTTCCCATGTCAGTGACAACTACTCAAAAGCAATGAATATAAAATTCATGGGCAAATACAATTGATTAAATCCCAACAACTGGCTATTTTGAAGGGAAAAGATAATGAATTTAGATGATTATTTTTGTGTAGTAAGCCCTTTGCTAGTTTCTTAACAGACATTATATGGCTTAATCCTTTAAGGAAGACCCTGTTTTACAAACAAGGAAACTGAGGTGTGGGAAAATTACATAGTGCAACCAAAGTTACACCTCCAGGAGACTGCAGAGCTGGGATTTGAACCCACTCCTGACTCAACACCTCTCCAGACTCTTTTTCTGAATTCCATGGAATTATTTTTTTCCAACTAGTTTTGTGATTGAAAAGGTAGTTCCACAAAGATTTGTTTAGCTAATGTGTGTGCCCAAGGCTGGACAGGGTGCCCAAGAAGCCCCAGTCCCTGTCAATTAAGAACCGCCTGGTCAAGGGGCAGCAGAGCACAGGGCTAGATCACAGCACTTGTCACCGTTGCCCCAGTCTGCCCAGAGCTGCAGTTCCCAGCAAACACTGGCCCTGGCAGCCCTGGGTTTAGTGACACCTGCCGTTCAGACCAACAAAGGATTATCCTTCAAAGCAGGTGCACGACAGACTTCTCAATTCTACCCCGAAAGTTGCCTCTCAGCATTCAGCGTCCTATGGCCATGAGCGAGTTCCCAGAGCTGGAAAGTTCCTGGAAGGCATCTCATCTGGACCGTTACCTCTCTGGAGCAGAATCCCTAACAGAGGGTCCTCCAGCGTCACTTGCAGACTTCAGGGATGGGAGCTGTCTGCCCACAGGGCAGCTCCTTCACTCTCCCCCGCTTCTTCCTCCTGCAGGGCTGGAAGGATTCACCCTACAGTGCTGCGCATCCTGGAACCCTCTGTAGTTGCTGAGACATTCTTTGTGATTGTTGTCTCGTTACTACATATGTGTGTGAATGTCTCATCCCCCCATTATTACTTCCTAGTATGCACCAGGCACTGCCATAAATTACTTCTAATCTTCATTAAAACTCAACCATTATTATCCCCCTTCTGTATATAGGAAAGCTAAGGCTTGGAGCTTGGAGAGGTCATGGATTTTGCCCAAGGTCACTTAAACACATAAAGGTCAGAGCCAAGATTTGAATCTAGAGCTGTCAGCTCCAAAGGAGTTCTCTCAACCAGTCTTTCCCAAAACTAGCTGTTTTTCAAATTTGCTGAGAAGCTTTTTTAAAAAACGCATCTTTATGACAAAGCCATAAAAAAGAATGAGGCAGCTCTCAATGCATTGATATGGTGCTTGTGTGCACCTAGGACATCTCCAGGAAGAAGTCAAGCAACTGGCCACTGCCGGCCCCAGAGGACGGTCCGGGAAGGAACACGGGAGTGGGAGGGAGACTTGCTTTTCACTGCATTCTCTTTTGTTTTGATTGGCTGGCTTGCTTTCTTTTCCTTCCTTCCTTCCTCTCTCTCTCTCTTTCCTCACTCCCTCCCTCCCTTCCTTTCTCTGTTATTTTTACCTTTTCAAAAATAAATGAAAATAATTTTTAAATCGAACAGGAATATAGATTACAGGACCCCATTGCCAGAGCCCCTATAAATCAGTCTCCTGGGTTGGGTCTTGGGAAACTGGGTGTTAACAAGCGTGCTAGGTGGGCACTGGAACCCTCTGATCCCAGCCTCCTCGAGGCCAGGACTCCACCTTGTCTTGCCTGGCATTTCCCCTCTTCCCCTGGTCCTGAGGCTGGTCCCGAGGCTGGTCCCAGGCGTGGTACTGCCAGCTCTGTGAGGGACTGAAGGCTGCCTTACATACCTGTGGGGTCCTCTCTTTGATGTCTCCCCAGGCATTCTTTCCAGCCCAGTGTCCAGAGCTGCAGACCTGCCAATGAGCCAGCGCCACCCGAGGACTCAGACCTGCTCATGCTCGGAGGTCACACGCACTCTCTACCTTGCCACCACACACACCTGGGTCTGCTGCTTTTCAGCCTTCAGGGTCTGGCAGGTCTACTTTATTGTAGTTACCTCCTGTAAATGGTCGCCTCATAACTGTACTGCTCTGCTACTCAGCTTTTTTACTTCACAATGTATTTCAGAGATCTGTTATCATTCCGCAGCAGTTCCTGAAGACTGGCATAGCACTTCCCCGTGTCAAGGTGTTGGCATCTCTCTGGGAGTCAGTAGAGTGGTGGTGAGTAGGAGAAATTCTGCAGCCAGACCATGTGGGTGCAGTGCCCAGCTCTGCTACCCACAGCTGTGTGACCTGGGGCGGGTGTTTCATCTCACCTCTGAGGCTGGAAGGAGTTGAGATGTGTAGAGCTCTTAGGGTAATGCCTGGCACGTGGGAAGTGTTTGTAGTGATCATTACTATCATTAGAGTCTCAGCAGGAGGACTAATAAGGATGGAGACCAATGTCCTAGGCTCTGAAGTTAAACTTCAATCCCTGCTCTGTATCTTTCTAACTCTCTTACTAACTCCTTGAAACCTCAGTTTCCTTGTCTATAAAATGGGGATGACCTCTATGTGGCAGGATGGTCAAGGATGGTATCTGACACCAAACAGATGCTCGATAAGCATGCATAGTATGCATACGGGTATGAGGGTGGGCAGAAGGAAGCCTTGCAGGCAGACTGGGTGCTTCCTCTGTCTCTTTGCTCTGGCCGCTGGTGAGGGGCTGTTGGTGTATCTGGCAGTGTATGTGTTGGGGGCGCAGAGGGCTATGCCCTCCTTTTCCACAGTGCCCAGGGGGATCTTCGCCTAAGGAAAAGCCTAGACTGCCTATGTATTCATTATGAAGGAAAAACCCAGCTTGCCACCTAGGCCAGGACTGTGCC